>NC_092808.1:76296217-76596574 GCF_040954645.1 Diabrotica undecimpunctata
TTGTTTTGGCTTCTTATATATATTGGCTATAAGTTCCGTATATCTGTGGTCAATTCTGCTGTTAATCAAAGAACTTTACACTGCCCAATGTTCGACACTGTCGAAAGCCTTTTCGAAATCTATGAAAGCTATATATAGAGGAATGTGGTGTTCATTTGCTCGTTTTATAAGTATTTTCATACTTAGTAAATGGTCACTTGTGCTGAATCCCTTTCTAAAACCAGCTTGTTCTTTTGACTGGTATCCATCGAACTTTGTCGTCAATCTATTGGTTAAAATTTTTGTTAGGAGTTTATACATTACATTGAGGAGTGTTATAGGACAGTAGTTTTTTATATCTGCTTTATCCCCTTTCTTGTGTAGGATAATGGTTACGGATTCCTTCCAGTTGTTTGGGATTCTTTTTTCTTTTAATATCTTGTTAAAAAGGGAATGCAGAGTCTTAATTACCACTTTTCCACCATATTTCAGCATCTCTGCAGTTATTCCATCTTTTCCAGGCGAAGTAAGTTGTTCTTTTAATAGGTTTTTGTATATCTCTTTATATTGACCTAGTTTGTTTCTATCTACTAGATCCCAGTTTTTAATTATTTTTCTTTTCATTTCATAGTTACCGTCAACACTAATTTTTGTGGATCCATTAGGGCTGATCCATGTCCACTTTCGTTGGGGCTTCTTTTTGTAAAAGGAGTTCATTGCATCTAGATGCTTTTCTTCTAGGTAGTTCATCAAAGTAGCACCTCTATCATTTCTCTGACCATACTCGAAATCTCCTATTTTAGTTTCTTCCTTGTTTAGTTTTCTACCCAGTTTGGCATTGAAATCTCCAATTACTAGTATAAGACGATTTTTATGTTCTTCCATAGCCTTTGATATATCTTCATAAAATAGTTCGATATCTTCGTCAACATATTATAAGCTGTCGTGGGGGCATATACCTGGATAATTTTAATTGATGTTCTTCTTATTTTAAGTATGACATAGGCTACACGATCTGATATTCCTTTCATAATTTGGACATGCTTACTTATAGCTTTATTTATTATAAATCCTACTCCAAATTTACTGTTCTTTGCATTTCCTTTATAATACAGTAGATTACCGGATTTTAGCTGTATTAGGGTTTCTTCTTTTCGTAGAGTTTCTGATAGGCCCATGACATCCCATTTTATGTTTGTTAATTCTTCTTCCAGTTCATGTACTTTTTCATCCGTAGACATTGATCTAATATTGTATGTCCCTATTGAAAGGTTGACGGATTTTTTTGATTTTTGTTGTGTTCGTCTAAGTGGGTTTTTGTTTTTATCTATCAAGAGCGAATTATTGAGACTCCCAGATACCGCGAGGCAGACCTTTGAGATGTGGGATAATATTATGGGTTATTTCTGGTTTCGTCATAAGTTACACTGAAATTACTAACAAGAGAGTGTTCTTACTTCCACATGTTCAAATTGATATATAGTACCAACAGATGCTAGTTATATACCATCAGTACTAATAAAATGGAAACTAACAAAGTTAATGTCAATTTCATTGAATAATCAAAACAATCGAAAATATATACCAAAACAACACAATAAAAGTAAAAGTAGAAGAAGAACTAACCGACCCTATTGAAGCTGGCAATGGGATAAGACAGGGAGATTCCCTGAGTCCTCTATTGTTCAACCGGATTATGGATGAAATAATAAAAAAGTAAGAAATAAAAGAGGATACCAAATGGGAGAAAAACAAATTAAAATAATCTGCTATGCAGACGATGCAATACTATTCTTTCAAAGTGAAGATGATTTACAACGTATGCTACACCAATTTCATATAACCGCCAGAAAATTTAACATGTTAATTTCCTCAAAGGAGACAAAATGTATGGTTACAACAGCAAGTTTACTAAGAGATTAATTGGAGCTGGAAGGTCAGATAATAGAACAAGTGATGGAGTTTAAATATCTAGGTATCACATTATCTAGCTACGGAAAGCTCGAAACTGAAGTGGAAGATTCACCGAATAGAGCAAACAGAGCCGCAGGCTGCCCAAATGAAACAATATGAAGAAATAAAAATATCGAGAAAGAAACCAAAGGCAGAATTTACAAAATAGTTATCAGACCAATAATGACATACGCAGCAGAAACAAGACCTGACACAGAGAGGACAAAAAGGATGTTAGAAACAACAGAGATAAAAATACTTAGAAAAATTGATGGTAAGACACTATGGGACAGAGCTAGAAGTACAGATAAGTATACGATGTAGATGCAAGGTGGAGAACATCAAGAACTGGTTAAGAAATAGAAGAGTAGAATGGAACGATCATATAAGCCGAATGATAACAAATAGAGTAGTAGACACGGCAAGAGACGGTTACCCAATAGGAAGACGATCAGTAGGAAGACCACGAAAACCATGGAACGGCAACTTACTGGAGGCACATTGAAAAACAGTCATGTACTAACATCGAGTAGAGTAATCGTGTAACAGTTTAAGAAAGTAGAAGCCCTTCGGTAGGATTAAAATAAACCAAATAAAATTAAAAAAAAAACTCTGTAAATAGGAGATTTTTGTAATTTTTCAATTACTGCAATTTATGACGTGCAATATTTTTTTCATAAAGTAGTTAAATTTAAACTATAATAATTTATGGGAAGCGTTTAAAGAGGTAATCGCCAACCTACATTAATATACGGCACAATAAAAAGATGACGCTTACTGTATTTTTACGTACTATATTTACAAAAAGAATATCTAAAGTAAAATTTAACACGTTTCAATGGAGTTGTAGTGAAATTTGACTTTTTATTACGATACCGGATCCTGTAAAATTTTAAATACTTAATTCTCCCGTAAATTATTAAACTTATTCTTAGATTAAAATAACAAACTTCTCAGTAATTAGGTACAATATACCGTTTACAATTATGTGATAATGTGTAGGTGTCGAGATTGCACGGTCATGTGCCATAAGGTTTCATCTTTCATATAAACATCGATAGTTTTTACCTTTGGGTGTATTTGATTCCACCGTGCTGTAACCGATCCAACTTGAAAAGTGTTATTTTACATAAAATTAGAACGTTGGCCCTAATAATGACCTATAAATATACATTGTTAAAAATTTTATACATTTATCAATTTAAAACGTTCTTTGTCGTCTTCTGATCTTCATCTCCATTCGTTCCTAATTAAGCACATGTTGTCCACAAGATACCTCTCTCATTTTTAAATCATTACTCTTTTTACCTTTTGCCATGGTTTTCTTCATTTTGTTTATTCATATCGTTTTCACTCATAACAGATATTGGGTAGTTTATTGTTACATTAAACTTTCTCCTTATATGTCCGTATGTTGTCCAGTTATTTTAGCGTATATAATGTCGTATGTTAATTCCATTTTGTTTAACAATAAAATACTAAAACTTCCACAAAATTAATTCTATCTTATCAGTACAGCTGTTTCGGAGACTGCGTTTCTCAAGTCTCAAGTTTCTCGAATCCATCAATCATTCATTGTATTTCTTATACGTTCATTTAAATCCTCTCCAATCAAAGACTTTGAAGCAGCTTTGCTCCACAGTCCATTTTTGTTGCTTCTTGTCACTGTTTCTTCTTTCTCTTTATAATTATCAATACGTAGCGCTACTACACTGGGTGGGCCTTCGCTGACTACAGCTTATCTCCAAGTTGATCGATTTTTCACGAATCTGCAATCAAATGAAATGTTCAGTTTTTGAGATATGATTGGATGTTTTCTCTCCATTATATATGAATAAGAATGCCACTTGGGCATGTCACCCAAGTGGCATTCTTCTGTTTCTGTGCTAACTTCCTTCCACACCAGTTCTACAAGTTTGACATCTTGGCGTCTATGCATGTGTCCGATATACCTTAAGGGATTTATTTTCCTGAACAATATCGTTATGAGAGCTTTCTTTATTCAGTATGTTTTCTTATTCTATACGGATTTGTAGCGATATGATAATGAGTTCTAAAGCTATTTTCTTGTGACATTTTAAAGTAATTACTATTTAAATGAGAATAAGTCACAATTAAAAGTTAAAGTTAGTTTATTGAAGTTTCAATTTCCACTTAGGAAATCGTTCTCAAAATACAAACATTAGTAAGAACGATTTCCGAAGTGGAAATTGAAACGTCAATAAACTAACTTTAACCTTTAATTGTAGCTTATTCTTATTTAAATAGTAATTATGATAATGGGGTTAAAAAAATTTTCTTATTATTTTCCTTTCAAATATTCGGACTGCTTCCTTATTTGTTTTAGTCATTTTCCATGACTCACATCCATGTATTAAAATAGGTATGAAGTTTGAATTATGCTCTGTATTTCTTTAGTGGCATTATTATTAACCGTGAATAGTGATCTAAGATATTTAAAGTGTTCTGTTGTGAATTTATTAATTGTTAAGTCTTTAATTTATAATGTCTTTACTAATTTATTATATTGTTCCTACTTTAATTTATTAAAAGGCACGATAATTTATATAAGTTTATTTATCACTACATATACAATAATTTATTAGTAGGCGAGCGTAACAATAATATCGCGAGCGCGAATCTTCTTTATTAACTGTCCCTCCATAACCAAAATTCCTCTATAAATATAAAGTCCTGTTATTCGAGAATGAAAACAGTTGTTTCTTGAAACACATCGAACATAGACCGCTGTTTTGCTGAAAGGCCTTCTAGACAGAGCGGCGAATTGTTCTCAGAACCGGTATGGTTAAATCGGCTTGTCTCCAGAAGGTTCGAATTGTTATGTTTTTATTACAAAGGGGGACCCATCGTGTGTCAGGTAGGCATTACCTAAAAAATACGTGAATGAATGAAAATATTAGTAATAAATATATTTACGGTTTTGGGTCAGAATTTATCGTAACATTGCCCCCCTCTTAAAAGATTGTTCCTCCTGGAACCTTGTCAGGACTGGAACCGGAACGGTATGCTGGTATCGGCAACTGGACCCTCTTTTACAACTTCCAGTTGTATAAAAATGACAAGGGACGGTTTTCTCTCCGCACCAGTAACTATGCGGATTGCAACAGACTAACACCTGGACTTCGGTGTCTTTAAAGATCTCTTCCACCATATTTCGGATAACCCTCCAATCTAATTGGCGGCACTCCAACTTTGGCATGGCTAACTTTTGCACGTCGGACTCTAGTACGTGCTCTCTCAATTGAAGTAAGGCTTCCCATACATCTCGGTAGGTAGGTTGGTCACGGGCAGTGTCTTTTGTTACCAGGTAGAAAAGGTAACGTGATGCATCTTGGAGTTTCAAGGTTTTACCGGGAGCTGGCACTTGGCATTGAAGTTCTGCAACTCGACCAAACTTCCTTCGAAAGACGGATGCCAACCCTGGTGCGTCTTTGATACTGGCCGGGATGGTAAGGGCCAGCGAGTAGTCATCGGGGAGCGCGAGTAGATCTTGCTTTTCTTCAGTGGTAACACCATGTCTCGCTTTACCGGTACCTCCATAGGCACCCATGAATTCCTCAAACGTGAGGTCAGACACATCGTGGACTTGGTTTACTTCCACTTCTTCATCTACGTCGTGGTCACCTTCGAAAGACGCCAACCGGTTATGGTGTACTATCATCGGCTTTCCCCTCGGAATCTTGCTTATTCGGTAGATGACATCGTTGATCTTCTCCATAATTAGGTATGGGCCTTCCCAAAACTGCTGCAATTTGGGAGAACAACCTTTTCGCTTCTTGGGATTATAGAGCCAGACCTTGTCGTTCTTCTTAAAGCAACCCTTTTCGGCTTGTGTATCGTACCGTTTCTTTATTCGATCGCTAGCGATCTGAAGGTGGGAACGGACCAACTCATGTACATCGTCCATTCTTCTTCGTAATTCGATCACATAATCTTCACCTGCTACATCTTCTCCAGGTCGACATCCAAACTCGAGATCACAAGGTAGTCGCATTTCGCGTCCGAATAGGACTTTGGCTGGTGTCTGGCCTGTTGATTCGTTAACAGCAGATCTGTAGGCCATTGTGAAGAACGGAAGGTATTGGTCCCAGTCTCGCTGATGATCGGACACCATCTTTGTCAAATACTTGCCAACTGTCCTATTCATTCGTTCTACCATACCATCCGATTGCGGATGATACGCGGTAGTTCTTGTTTTCTTCATGCCTAGTCTATCACATATTCCTTGGAATAGATCGCTTTCGAAGTTCCTGCCTTGGTCACTATGTATCTCCAAAGGCACTCCAAATCGGCTGATATATTCTTGGATCAACTTATCTGCAACGGTGGCGGCCTTCTGGTCGGGAAGTGCGTAAATCTCGACCCACTTAGTAAAGTAATCCATTACTACCAACATGTACTTGCCTCCATTCTCACTTTCTGGAAATGGCCCAGCGATGTCCAAAGCTATTCTTTCAAACGGGCTTCCAACATTATATTGTCTCATAGAAGCTCTCCTTTTTCGGTAAGGCCCGTTACTCGTGGCACAAATAGTACATTTCTTACACCAGTCTTTTACATCGTCGGAACTGTTCATCCCATAAAACCGTTCCCGAATTCGCTGAAGGGTTTTCTTTACACCAAAATGCCCTCCCGATGGACTGTCGTGTAACTGACGAAGTACTTCGGCTATTCTGCTCTTTGGGATCACCAACTGTCTTCTCTTCTCTGAACCGTCATCATTTTCCAGGACTCGTTTAAGCAAGCCATCTTCGATGATAAATGAGTCCCACTGGGCCCAATACGTCTTAACTACTGAGCATAGGTTTGATATTTCCTGCCAAGGTGGTCGACGGCTTTCCTCTTTCCATTTTCGGATTTTCTGTATAACTGGATCTCTCTCTTGTTCTTCCCTTATCTTAGTAGGCGTCCAGTCGTCGTTGACAATCGTCGTTCTTAGCACTGCTGCTTCCTTGGATTCCGTTTTGTTGCAGTGGGAACACTCTGCTGGGCATGACCTTCTGGAAAGAGAATCAGCGTTTCTGTGGCTAACTCCGGCCCGGTGCTCAATCTTAAAATCGTATTCTTGGAGTCGTTCGATCCACCTGGCTATCTGACCCTCTGGATTCTTAAACTGCATCAACCACTTAAGGGCGGCATGGTCGGTTCGGATTAGAAACTTTCTGCCATAGAGGTATTGATAGAAGTGCTCTACTGATTTAACTACTGCTAGAAGTTCTCTTCTCGTGACGCAATAATTCCGCTCAGGTTTTGAAAGAACTTTACTAAAATATCCGAGGACTCGTTCCTGTCCTCCTTGAATCTGAGACAGCACTCCACCAATTCCCACATTACTTGCATCCGTATCTAAGATGAACTCTCCTTCTGGCAGTGGATACCCCAAAATTGGTGCTGTTATTAAATGCTTTTTCAACGTTTCAATGGCATTTTGGCAGTCTATATCCCAGCGGTATTCTCTTGCTTCCTCTGTAAGTCTCGTTAATGGCTTAGCGATATCTGCAAACTTCTTAATAAACCTCCGGTAGTAAGTACATAGTCCAAGAAAACTTCCCACTTGATGTTTGTCAGTTGGTTTTGGCCATTCCTTAATGGAATCGATTTTTCCCTTATCCACGGCCACTCCTTCTTTACTGACTATATGACCCAGATAATTGACTTTACCTTGAAATAGCTGGCACTTCTTGGGGTTTAGCATCAATTGGGCATCTTTAAGTCGATTAAAAACGTTTTCTAAATTCCTCAAATGATCTTCGAATGTCTCCCCCAAGACGATTATGTCATCTAAATAAACCAGGCATGTTTTCCAAGATAACCCTCTCAACACATTTTCCATAAGCCTCTCAAATGTCGCAGGAGCATTACAAAGTCCAAATGGCATAACGTTGAATTGCCACAATCCAGATCCTGTGGTGAAGGCTGTCTTTTCTTTATCGACTGGGTCCATTTCTACCTGCCAGTATCCAGACTTCAAATCTAAAGTAGAAAACAATTTACTTCCAGCCAATGTGTCCAATGTGTCATCGATCCGAGGCAGAGGATAACTATCTTTCTTGGTAACGTTGTTCAGCAAACGGTAATCCACACAGAACCTCGTCGTTCCGTCTTTCTTCTTAACCAGGACCACCGGAGAGACCCATGGACTCGTAGAAGGTTCTATCACCCATCTTTCTTCATTTCCTGAACAATCGTTTCAGCTTCCTCTCTCTTCGCCTGTGGTAATCGTCGAGCTGTTTGACGAATTGGCTTAGCATTACCAGTATCAATTTTATGCTTAACAACGGTAGTTCTTCCCGTCTTTCCTCCTTTCGGTACGAAAATATCACGATACTTCCGAAGAAATTCCCTTAATTTCCTTTTTTCCATCTGATTTAGAGACTGTCCTGCAACTGCAACCATTTGGTCGAATTTGTCGTTGGAATTATCAGATGTTGTCGCCTGACGGATTATGGATGTCACAGGTACACAAGTTCCTACTTTTGTCTCTCTCTTGATGGTCACTGGGTAGTCGTTAACATTGATAAGTCTCACAGGAATTTCTTTAGCCGAAGTCACCAATTCCTTTCCAATTATGATTCCACGGCCAACCTCATCGTCGTGGTTCCAAGGCTCCATCATAACAGGTGTCCCTTCGTCTACAATTCCCTGTAGTCGCGCTACTATGATCGTTTCGCTTCTCGCAGGCACGACTGTATCTTCTTTAATGGCTGCTTGCACAGTGTTGTCATTATGTGGATGGAGAAATACTTCCTCGTTGCCAACTTTGAGAACCTTATTCTTAAAATCCAATTGGAATCCATGCATATTCATTACGTCCATTCCTAATATAACATCCTCTTCGATGTCAGCAACTATAACAGTATGGACAAACTTTTCTGCCCCAATTCCCAATTGTACCTGGATTTCTCCATGAATGTTGGCATTTTCACCTGTAGCGGTCCGAAGTCGTAACCTCGTTGGTAACAGTTTCTTTCGGCTGTTTATAACTGTCGGGCGTATAATGGTTCTGGTCGCTCCGGTATCCACCAACAACGTATGCTTTTTACCATTTATGTCTCCATCTACATATACACTATCTTCACGACATTTCAAAGAAGCTATTAGTATGAGAGGGTCTTTGGAAAAGTTCTGGGTCGAAGCTGCCCCCCTAAGGCTGACCCGTTCTAGTTTTCCTGATGGTGAGTTTCTTGATTTGCGTCGTACCTAGGGTGTTTACAGGAGCTTCGTACGTGTCCTATTTCGCCACAATTCCAGCATCTGATGGTCTTGTGCCAGCGTCTTGTGACGAGCTAATCGTAGTGTTCTCTGCATTTCATGATCACGAAGACCATCAATAAACGTTTGAACGGCCAATTTTTCCATCATGTCTTCGGGAGCTGTTGGATAAGCATATCGTACTAATCTGGCAATATCTACCTCATATTCTTGAAGAGCCTCATCTTTCTTCTGTCTACGATTTTTAAGCTGCGACTGATATACATGCTCCAAATGTTCGTGGCCATGTCGCATATTTAACCTCTTCTTCAGTTGTTCGAAATCATCGGTCTCCTCTACGGCTATGGTCTGAAGCACATCTAAGGCATCTCCTCGAAGAGCGATAGTCAGGTTTACAGCCTTTTCTTTTTCAGACCATCCATTTGCTCTTGCGGCTGATTCGAACTGTTTCATGTAGTTGTTCCATGACGATTTTCCATCGAAAGTTGGGACTTTCACATGGACAGAACCTCCACTTCCTTCAAATTTCGGCCGTGTTTCCAACTTACATTTCGTCTCTTCTTCTTTTGTCTCCACTGTAATTGGATTGTTTCCTCTCTCTGCTGTCCCTGTTTCCTCCATCTTCCTTTCCATCTCTTTAATCTTTTCTTCGAAGGCCGACATATCGGCAGCAACTTGGTTTTTTAGCGAAGACATTCTATCGTCGAGGGCAGACATCTCAGAAGTGACTTTAGAGATTTCCGAAGAGATGTTAGCAGAGACTTTGCTTTCCAGCGAAGAAATCTCGTTAGAAACTTTGTTTTCTAATGAGGCGATGTCGCCGGAAACTTTCGAAATATCGCCAGAAACTTTGTTCTCTAATGATGCGATGTCACCAGAAACTTTGGCTACATCACCAGAAACTTTGGCTACATCAGAAGGAACTTTCGAAATATCGTCAGAAACTTTGTTCTCTAATTTCGAAATCGACGAGATAACAGCATCTTCAAATATATAAGTCTCTGGATCTAGTCCTTCTTCTAGCAAAGCGTTCTTTAGTCGTTGGACTAACTCAGCCTTTTTTCCGGTAGAAGCTAATTCTCTGTCTTCAAGATGTCTTCTTAAATTAGTCACTGTCAGCTCATAAATCGTAGCCATTTTCACAATTTATTTTATATCACACTTCTGCACCACTGTTGTGAATTTATTAATTGTTAAGTCTTTAATTTATAATGTCTTTACTAATTTATTATATTGTTCCTACTTTAATTTATTAAAAGGCACGATAATTTATATAAGTTTATTTATCACTACATATACAATAATTTATTCGTAGGCGAGCGTAACAATAATATCGCGAGCGCGAATCTTCTTTATTAACTGTCCCTCCATAACCAAAATTCCTCTATAAATATAAAGTCCTGTTATTCGAGAATGAAAACAGTTGTTTCTCGAAACACATCGAACATAGACCGCTGTTTTGCTGAAAGACCTTCTAGACAGAGCGGCGAATTGTTCTCAGAACCGGTATGGTTAAATCGGCTTGTCTCCAGAAGGTTCGAATTGTTATGTTTTTATTACAAAGGGGGACCCATCGTGTGTCAGGTAGGCATTACCTAAAAAATACGTGAATGAATGAAAATATTAGTAATAAATATATTTACGGTTTTGGGTCAGAATTTATCGTAACAGTTCCATACTTTCGAAATTGTAGTTGTTGACTATAATGTTTTACATAAATTTATTGAATTTTTCTCTTCTGTTGATTCGCCTGTATTTGGTTTTCATTTCGTTGATTTTAAGTGAAACATTTTTCGTGCACTTTGTTAAAGGTGTTTGCGGACCGGAGAGAGTTTCTTATGGGATCGTTATTATTAGCAGATGCCAGGAGTGCTTTGTACCTTGGCCCGTTAATGGATTACATCTTAAATAGGCGTTATTTCTATTTTAGTAAACTGTTCATTGATTTTTTGACTATTTGAATCAAGAATCTGTCTTTTATTCGTTTATTCAATAAAACAGAGTTTCTTGGTGCATATTTTCATCTTTGGTTTTTTGTTTCCCGTATCATTATTACAAGGATTTTGCTGGATATCGACATGGGGAACCCGGTGGTATGTACATGATGTTTCCATTACCAACGATCGAAAATTTGTCCTATTGTAAAGTCATGATGATTTTACTAGGAAATATAGTGTTGTTTAATAATAATAAAGTTCAAGCAACAATTCCTATATGCATTAACTTGGTAATGATATTTCTGCTCCCCGATACCTGGTGCAGTCCCGAAAGCAATAAAAGTGCTACACTTATGCTTCCTATTATCCAACAATTAGCCAGTCCAGGACTATACGCCTTATTATGGTACTGATATTGCTGCCCCTTATAAGTGAACAGAATATGCAAGGAAGGTTTTGGCAATTTATTAATTTTGTGTGTTAGAATAATATTTCTTCGAGAAAGTGAAGAATATCTATTTGCTATCTGGATTTAATCCATAAATTAAATATTAGAATGATATAAAATAATGCTATAAGCAGCAAAAAACGGTCTAATAGTCACTAATGAGAAAATCAAATAAATGTTCTTTAACATACAAAAGAGAAGATGTAGAGTGGGGCATAACATAACGCCATACAATAAAGCCATATCATTTTGAAGGATTGCAGCGTTTTAGATATCGTGGATAACGTTGTCACATAAGAAATAAAAAAGAATATTTAGGTAGCTAATTGATGTATATATAACCCTTATAACACTTTTAAATCCAGAAGTCTAATACGAATCTCTAAAATCAGGATATATAAAACAGTGATTAAACCAGTGCTAATGTGTGGATATGTGACAAGAACGTATTAATTAGATCAGGAATCAGGATTGCTAGAAAAACCATCAGAGGTATTTTCCAACTTAGAAAGGTCCGAGTACTAACCAATACCGAACGGAACTAATGCCAAGGTCAAACACATATACATATAAAGATAGCAATGTCGTACAAGAAACTCAATCTCAACTCCAAAGTTGAGCTGGCTATATCCAAACGCTCTCTCAATAACTGCATTGCCAAGTTAAATTGGGAGGATGCCACCAGAGAAAAAATGTCCTTACTATGTCTACGAATGAAGGGTGGAGGTAACATATGATCAGATTTAGGAATAATGAGACTACCTACCGACCCATCATATTTATCAACACTTGCTATCCTACCTACAATCAATACTTATCTGTTGGGAACTATTAAATCAATTACTTGTAATCAAATGAACTAGGCTTAAAAAAATATACCAGGAAAGGCACTTCAGAAATATTGACATAAATGTTTAAAACGTCATTTACGTGGCTAAGTTTACAATAGGAATGAGTAGACAAAAAGAACGAAAGGCAATAGAATCTTGCTGCGTTTTGACTATGCGATGACGATGATCTTTATATAACATATAGGCAGAAAGAGAGAAGAATGAGTTTTCTCCCTTTCGAATTCAATATGTATATGTATTACCATAGATAATAAAAGCAAGAGGACTATAATTATGATACTTTATCTGAAAAGTAAAATCAAATATACAAAAAGATTATATAAATCCCTAATATTTACACAGACTGCTTTACAAAAGGTGAACGAATGAGCATAAAAACACAGCTGTTTTAAAAACCTAATATTATTAGACGAATTGTGGTATGTGATTGTCGTATAAATATCAATGTATAGTAAATATGACGATTTGACCACAGCATATGAATATTGTCTCGTAATGTTATATGGACGGCGTTATGCATCACTTGACCAAGCGCCAAAAATTGATTTTGAGATATTTGACTTCAAAGTTTTCACTCTATTAAAATTGACTAGATGTTACTTGTCGTAATTTTTTGTTTTCGAAGACTGTTTTTTTTTTGTTTCTTATAAGCGCGAAATAGTAACTTTGCCAATATTAAAGAAAAACAAAAAAAAAAAAAATAAAAAGTCTTTTGGTCGACTTACGATTTTCGCCACATTGTGTAATTGTGTTATACATCAATTATACCAAGCGACATGAAGGTCGTTTGGTCTAGTGATGAGTAAGTAAAATACCACTTTTAGTGAATGATTGGTAGGTCACAAGCTATTATTTCTTTTTGGGTATGACAACAAAAGTCGTTGTTTTGAATATTTTATATTACTTAAGAAATTAATCAAAAATATAAAATCTTCTAATGTCGTCTTCTATTGTATTGTTTCTGAAAAGGGAGCCATACAAAGGTTTTGCATCATTTGGTATTAGGTGCGTTAAAGATCTTAAGTCGTTAAGCTTAGTCACAAAAAGTGGCTTGCCAGTGGGTCAAAGAGGAATCAAGTGGTTACTTAGGGATTGCATTGCAACAGGCCGTCCTTTTTGAAATACCTTGTAAAGATTTATTTCAACTTCACTAGTGTTAAAATCAGTTTTCATAAAAATAATTAGTGGTATATCCTTTCCTATTTAAATTTCTCTTGTTTTAAACCAGACTTACTGTTTTCTATGTCTGACTTTGTTTTGTAATCATAGTTTCCAACTTTTTTGTTTTAACGAATTCTTCTTTTTTCATTCTGTGAACTACTAGTGGGTTCTTTTTACGGGATTTTTTCATCACGTTTAGGTAATCATTAACGGTATATAAACGTTGTTGAAATTTTATGGCATTTTCAAAATCTCCAAAATCACTACCATTGGGTAAAAGATATGACTAGGAAAGAAATTGCGTAATTTAATTTTTTCAATGGTAGCGTGAGTTTTCAAAATCGTTTTCAGAATCAAAATTATTTTGATGTTGCAGTTTTGGCCGCTACGAGAGTCCGACCACAAAATTACATGTTTTGCAGAAGTAACAATGTCTTCAATGTGTTTCTTAAGACAACTGCCTACGTCCTGGGCTCCCCGACCAGCTTCACCTTTTAATCAAATGTAACAATAACCTTTGTTATCCTTGGCGCTATGGATACCAAGGTTGTAAATACATAATTGGCGCTTATAATATACGATATTTATTGGAATTCTCGGAAGGGGAAGAGTTTTTCTTTAAATCAAAACAAACGGTTTTCACTTCTGGTTGATCGTTGCTCATCTTCATGTCTAGCTTTCTTCTAGATTGTGCATTTTCAGCTTCTTCTAAGTACACTTTTTTTTTCTTTTTTTAACTTACTTAATTGTTCGTTATCTGTGCAATTTTTAATTTCTAATTCAAAACAATCACATCTACTACAAGTAACTTTTTTCAACTTTTTTCTTTGAAGATTAAATCGTGTTAAAAACATTTTTTTGTAAAACGAAAATTTAATAAATGTAGAGCATATAGTGAAATCTGAATATCTTTGAATAACTATATCAAGCCGGAACATTATTGATGAGCAAAAGGGAGACACATCGCTGAGAAAGTGACAAAGCAATTGGCAAAAGCAAAGGGTACCTTGTACTAAAGTACCCGTACTCTAAAGCATAAGCAGGTCTTTTCGTAGTCTTTTAGTAAGTGATAGATTCGACCGTTACTTAATGGAAATTAATTTTATCTAACAATAAAACAGGTATGCGTTTACACGTCATATTGTGTAACTGAATAAGTTAAGGAGAGGATAATTGTTTGTCTCAAGTTGGTCATTCAGAATTATGTCTATATTTTTTAATTTGCTAATTTCAATAGATTCTGTTTATTTCCTTATTATCAATATATATGAGTTGTAACCGATATTACAAACCCATTTACTTTTCACGAAGGGACTATATATTAACTACAGTTATTACTATAATAATCTGACTCGAAATATCGTCTTAAAGTAACAGTAACAGAAAAGTGAAAGATTAGTCATTTTTTATGAAGTTTAAAGTAGAAGCGTTCACCAAAATTGAAGTACTAATAAGACCACCGTAATCGGGTGCGCTTAACAAAAATGTGACGTATTTCTAGTGCAGGCAGCACATAGATGGCCAATCCTATGGTATTTGGTATTACGCTGATCGCTAAAAATTACATATTAAATGCAGGCAAAGAAGCAAAGAAAAACTTAAAATAAGAGAAAACAAAACCAGTCAGCTGAGGGAACCTTTCTACGATGTTGAGCTTGGATCCGCTATCCTTGTATATAATGATCAATATTACGGCTCCTGGCTGAGGATCTGAGCACAAAACTAACTATAAAATTTAAACCAAAATTACAACAATGGTTAATATCCAAAGTCTGTAGACAAGCAAAGCAGAGACAAAGTTGTTGCCTTGCTTAAACCTGGCAAAAACTCCAACGACCACAAAAGCTATCGGCCAATATATTTATTTATTTTGTCAGCTATACAAAATACTTCTGCACATGATCCTTAATATAAATCGATAATAGAAGAAAAACTCAAATTAAAAGACAAAAGTGGCTATATATGACAGGATATATCATATACGTCACAAATACTAAATCTTGCCCAACACAGCGACGAGAAGTACGAAAAATATCAGGTATGAGGAGTGGTATTTGTCAATCTAAATGCCGCTTACGACACCTTAAATTATAGGGTATTTCTCCAAAAGCTATGTAATATCCCCTTAGGTAATAAGCTCACTTGTATTATCCGCGTATGCCTACACAAAAGAACATTTTTCGTATTACTCAATGGTAAGAATAGCAGATGGAGAACGTAGAAGAACGGTCCCCTTTGGGGTACTGTAATGGCACCTACTCTGTGTAACATTTACACAGCCCATACCAGTAAATGCTAGGACTTTTATTATGTAGACGATACATCTATTGTTGCACAGCCAAAAACTTTTGTTGGTGAAGTGGAGAAAAATCTAAATAATACCTTAAATACAACAAAAATAGATTATGAATCAATTTTAAGCCAAACCCCGGAAAAAGTCAGGTGTGCTCCTTCAGCGTCCCTAACAGAGACACTTTTTCACAAATCTAAACATATACCTGAACCAATAGTGTCATGAAATCCTTAGACTCTGGACTTGCTATAAATACCTTGAAGATAGTTTCTATCACACTTTGTCATTCACAGAACTTTGTTTAAAACCAAATGGCAAACTAGAACCAGAAAAATAATATTCTCTGCAAACTTGTCAGCTAAAAATGAGAAGCACATTCTTCCACCCTTAAAACGTAGACTTTTGAACTCTATGCTTCTGCTGCCGTATATACCTTGATAGTATAAGTGAGATCAATACATACCTAACACGTAGATTTAGTTATAAATTAGTTAGCCAAATTCAGCGAAAATTAAGACACATCCATACATAAGCTCTACAATATCGTAGCTATCAATCCACCTAATACCCAAAGATAAGTAGCTAGAGAGCAAAAGAAACAAAGTCCAGATTCGTAACATCCACTCTATGAATACCAGCCCATTTTATGACTACAATCGAGGAAAAACTGGCTAGATCAACACATCTGCAATATATACAAACAAAAATAAGCTGCTCGTCGCCATCTGAACCCTCGCAAGGAACTTTCTTATGGTAGTTATCTTCCTTAAATCTGCCAAGAGGACTCTTTCCTGCAAACAGCGGTTAACTTGTGTGAATGTAGGGTGGTGGTCACACTTTCTTATTTAACTTTACCATTTAAATCGCTCTTTTCTGAAGGGATAAGATTTATTTATGTGAACTGAACATGTAAAGTACAGTCAGTAAGCTATTACTTATAAAGATCATTGCAAATTTGACACTATCTCCACTTATATTGATTACATATTACCCCTAAACTGGAGATAAAACATTCAGAAATATGTAATAATGGTGAAGTGGTATAATTCATGTTAGATAAATTAATCATTCTTCCCTGTTTTGTGCACTACTACCCATTTTAACAAAAAATATCTATTTTAGCACTTAAATATTTATTTTAAGATAACCTTCTATCCAGAATTATATGTAGTACACAGATAAAACCAGAAATAAAATAATAAAAAACTATATATAAGATATCATAAAACAATGGATGAAATAAAAGAAGCTCTTATTAACCGGATTCTTAAATAAAACGTATAAAGACATACTCACGTTAACAAAATACATTAGGAAATTTTCGCATATGAAAAAACACATCCAACTTGGTAATGAAATCCTCTTGTATCTATAAAGCTATTTTTAGAAAAGCACGTACCTACCAAAAACAGGTATTTTGAAGTACACATATCTGTTACAAACTGTAATGCTTATGAATGATAACAAAAGTAAGGAGTCCGTATGAACCGTTTAGAATATGCGCTGGAAATAAACGGCCCAATCCCATAGTTGCCAAACTATCAGAGCTTACTTAAACCGATAAACTTATGGTTCCAATATACAGGGAAAAAGATCTGAACGACCCCTATAATATATACACGTGAACTAAGCGATATACATTACTGATACAGGGGTACTTAGGGGCTCCACAAAATTTTTAAAAATTGTGAAACTATACATGTTGACGAATCGACAGAGCCAATATTATGAAATGGTCAAGTGAGCTCCGTATATCGGTGGCCACTTGACCACGGAGCTCGCTTGAACCTGAATTTTAACATGGGCGGAGTCCACTTTATGCCGTAGATATATATATATATATATATATATATATATATATATATATATATATATATATATATATATATATATATATATATATATGTAGATCTAGCGGTTAATGAGGGCTCCGTACTAAAACGGTATTATACTAACTCCAGGCGAATATACACCGTGTATATTATTATCTGGGTAGCGCTTTATGTGGACTCCGACCAACACGTCCGATTAAGTGGACTCCGTAATAGGTTAAAATACTTTCGGGATCCGTATATATTTCTTCTCGTACACAACTAAACTCCTCCGATGTTGCCAATAATTTAATTAGTCGTAGATTTTACAGCAGGTACGTTTTGGAACTTTATTTATTTAAATATCAATCAATTTAGTCATCGAGAAATTTCACAAATAGGTACTTGGTTAATGTAGTTAAATATTTTATGGTGGTAATTTATGTTACTTGCTTTAATTATAGATAAACTGAAATTAGTCTCTATTATAAACTTTGAAAAGGCAAGTGTCCATTTTTATTTACTAGTATTTTTTTAAATGCATTGGAACTGAAACATTTATTATATAAATGTACGTTCCGATGTTTCAATTGCTACAGTGTATGACTTACAATATTAGTTTCATCAAGCAGTAAAATTTAAATTATAATAATTTATAAATTAATCTTAAAATTATAGTCTAATTTAAATATTTCGATTTTTTAATGTAGGGAATTCAATATACTTTAGATACACATAAACACATGGATACACTTATGGCAGATTCTAGCAAACAGTAGTGAGTCATTACCCAGATATAATATTTCGGTGTCTTATGGTACCTTAATTTTAGCCAACATATCTATTACAATTACATATAATATGTTCGGCCTTATCGTTTTAAATACTTTGTCGCTTATGCAAACTATCATTATTTTCAATTTTAAATCATTGTTTTTTATATCTTGCGTCGTGAGGCATATAATTTTTAATTTAGAAGTACATGTATGTATAATATTCTTTTTTCTGTCACTTGGTTTAAATATAGTACACTTACATTCTTCTTGCTTATTTATTTTTATTCGTAATACTTATAAAGTATGTAATAACGTACCCGTTGTTGCAAAAATCAACAAGTACGAAAGATATCAGGTATCAGGGGTAGTATTTGTCAATCTAAATGCCGCTGACGACATATTAAATTAGAGCACATTTGTCCAAAAATTCTATGACATCCTCTTAGATAAAAACATCACTTGTTTTATCCACGATCTAGATTAAATTGTTCTCTTCTATTGATTCGCTTGTATTTGTTTTTCATTTTGTTGGTTTTAAGTAAAACATTTTTCTTGTTCTTTTCACTTTGTTAAAGATGTCGCAGACGGGAGAGAGTTTCTTATGAGATCAATATCATTAGCATATGCTAGGAGTGCTTGGTACCTAGGCGAATTTTATTTTAGTAAGCTGTTCTTTAATTTTTTTAATATTTGAATTGAGAATCTGTATATTATTCGACTGTTTTATAACACAGTGTTTCTTGTGTTATAGAATATAGTGCTGTTTAATAATAATAAAGTTCAAGCAACAATTCATATATGCAATAACTAGGTACTCATATCTCTGCTCCCCAATACCAGGTAGCAGTCCCGAAAACATTAAAACTGCTACACTCATGCTTCCTATTATCCAACGATTAGCCAGTCCAGGACTATACGCCTTATTATGGTACTGATATTGCTGCTGTCCCTTATAATTGAATAAAATATGCAAAGAAGGTTTTGGCAATTTTATAGGATTTTGTGTGTTAGAATATTATTTCTCCGAGAAAGTGAAAAATATCTATTTGCTATACGGATTTAATCTATAGATGAAATATTAGAATGCTATAGAATAATGCTATAAGCAGCAAATAATATGGCAGATAATATGCTGGAATTAGCAGTAGTATGCACTAACAGTGGCCATAACTAGTCCACTGTTAGTACATGCTTTTAGAAGAGAGAAAGCCAACTTATCAAATTCAAAAGCAGACAAAATAAATTCCAAATATGGATCGTAAGCCAATCCCTTATGTAAAGACTCTAAAGTAATAATTAGTGAAACTGTAAGCCAACAGCATAAAGTGCTAGTACTAGATATACAGGTAAAATATGAAATAAAACCAAAATATCAAGGAGAGTCACAAAAACAATTAACTGACGTTAACAAACTACAAAGTAGTTCAATTTAGAACAGAAATAAAAAAAAAGAATGTGTTGGAATATGGAAAAAGGTCATAATGAAATTTAAAGAAATTATTAAAGAGGGTGCAACTAAAATACTTGGAAAAATCTCAGGAAGTTGACTTAAAAATTGGTAAATATAGGTAGTTAGACGATGTTTCAGACAATATAAAAGAAAAGAGAAGGTTATATAAGGAGAGGCAAGAAAATATATCAGACTAAGATTATCAAAAGTATCAAAGAGATAAAGAAGAAGCAAATGTAGCGGTAGCACAATCTAAGGTAGCAGCGTATGAAAAGCTGTACAATGAACTGAATACTAAGAAAAAAACATATAAAATTGCTAAAAGTCGAGCAAAGAAAACCAAAGATTTTACTCAGATTAAATGTATACGAGATAAATACAATAAACTATTTATGCGAGGAAAGGATGTAAAAAATCGCTGGAAGGAGTTATTTGACGGCCAATTAAACGAAGAGTTTGACAAAGCATCTCAAAATGACGACGGCGGAAGCAATTCAAGAGCTACATAAGATGAAAAAAGAAAAGGCCTAGGTCCTGATGACATCCCTGGATATACATATAATCAATATTAAGAAAATCAGAAACAAGTTGGCTAACAGGACTATTTAATAAAATTATAAAAGTGGGGCGAATACCGGATGAATGGAGCAGTAGCATTTTAGTACCTGTATACAAAAACGAAGTAGATGTTAAACTATGTACAAACTAAAGATTCCTAATACTACTCTGTGACACCATGAAATTGTGGGAGAGAATAATTGATGAAAGGATACAGAAAGAAATAGAAATATTGGGAAATCAGTTTAAATTTATGCAAGGCAAATCAACAACGGATGCAATTTTTATCATAAGGCAAGTAATGGAAAACTAATGTTAGAACTGAGGGTAAGACTGATAAATTTCATTTGAGAATAGTATTGCATCAGGGGTCAGTGCTAATCCCTTATTTCTTCTAATTCGTGTTGGAAAAATTAACGAAAACATGTCAAGGAGATATCTCTTGGTGCCTGATGTATGCTAACGATGTGGTGTTAGTAAGAGATAAAGAGAGAGAATTGAATTAATGATTGAGACAATGGAGATGGGCGCTTGAGCAAAAAGGTCTAAAAATAAGGCAAACAAAAACAGAGTATCTAAAGTGGGCATTTAAAAATCAACTTCAGCTTTACTTTAAATCAGGTTGTATTTATTTATGTAAGTTAATGAAACCAATAATAAAAAAAAGAGCTGATTCCAAACCGATAATTTTTATTCAGAGATAAAAAGTATCCTATGATTAATTGAATATATAGAATTATCGATATAACTAAGTGAGAAACTTGTTGAGAAATACGTTTTAGAAAAAAGAATTGTGCTAGTCATTTTTGACATATCTTAGGCCTTTGCTAAACTATAGCATAAGAGTTTAACCTACAAAATAGTATACCTATTAGAGCCTAAACTAAAGGAGTTCAAATTAATTCACGTCAAGTTTATACATCTGAAAATCTAAAACGTTCATTTTACAAAAAAACGATGTCTAAATACATTATGCATCTTTCACAATTACATGAGAATTGTACTTGAGACTTCTATAGTATATGTTAAAAAAAAAGGGAGGAACTAAGTTATCAGAAAATGTATCCGCAACTCCTATAGTCATTAACTTGGTACTGATATCTCTGCTCCCCGATTTCAGTAAGCAGTCACCAAACCATTAAAACTGCTACATCCATGCTTCCTATTATCCAACGATTAGCCAGTCCAGGACTATATGCGTTATTATGGTACTGATATTTCTGCTGCCCCTTATGGTAGTACAATAGCAGTAGATCCTCTCCTCTGTTTTTTTACAATTTCGTTCTCAATTTCACTGAGCCTGGGACGTCTTTTGTTTTTGATCTGGTCAGTTCTTGCTAACAGTACGCTACATAAGTGGGACTTAAACTGTAACAAAGGCAACTGGTTTTTCTTTTTAATTTCAAAGTAATCGCAATCACGACGATACAACAAGCAGCTGTTAACAACAGCTAAATCCAGAAGGTGAAAAAATATTTTTAGATACCACTTTTTAGATCTTATGTCTGTTCGGAACTTTTTCAGCTGATACTGAATGGAAATCAAGCGAATACAATGGAGAAGGAAAGCCACAACAGGAGAGTATCCATGAGAAACACGGAAAATACAGAAACTATAGAAAAAGAAGAACTGGAAGAAGCAATAAGAAAGATAAAGATTGGAAAAGCACCAGGAAGCGATGAAGTAGCACCAGAAATGATGAAATATATAGGAGTAAAAGCAAAAGAAAAATTGTTATACATATATAACCTAATATGGAAGAGAAAAGTAATACCCAGAGAATGGACAAATGCAGTAATTATACCTATATACAAGAAAGGAAACACAAGAGACTGTAGGAACTATAGAGGTATATCACTACTATGTGTAGCAGCAAAAGTATACGAAACCATAATAGAAAGGAAAATTAGAAAAGAAATAGAACATAAATTAGAGGATGTACAAAGTGGATTCAGGAAAGGACACAACACACAAGACCATATATTCACCATGCAACAAGTAATAGAAAAAGCCTTAAAGAAAAATAAAGAAATACATCTGAGCTTTATAGACATGGAAAAAGCATTCGACTCAGTCAAAAGAAAAGATATATGGGAAAGCCTAAAGAAGAAACAAGTAAGTGAAGAACTGATAGAAGCAACAAAGAGTATATACATGAAAACAACAAATACAGTAAGAATGTTAAATATACAGTCAGAACCATTTGAAACAACCCAAGGAGTTAGACAAGGGGGAAGTCTCAGCCCAGTACTATTCATAAATGTAATAGATGAGATAGTGAAAGAATGTAAGAAAACATTCAAGAAATACTGCATCGGTTGGAACAGAATGCAAATGATAAATGCTGAGATGTGTATATTTGCAGACGACATAGTATTAATTGCGGAAACTGCAGAAAAACTGAAATACAACTTAGAGAAATGGAACCTAGAAGCAAGCAAATACAACTTAAACGTAAACAAAGAGAAGACTCAAATAATGAAAATATCAAGGAAACAAGGGACGGAAGATCAAATAGAAGTAATGATAGACCAACAAAAAATAATACAGACAAATTCATACAAATACCTAGGAACAGTAATCAACAACAAAGGAGACATCGAGGATGACCTTAACAACAGAATGGAAAACACAGGAAAACTATTCCAAGCACTAAATAGAGGATTCCTTAATAACAAAGAAATATCAACAAAGACCAAGATGACAATATACAAAACAATATATAGACCCACAGTGACATATGGAGCAGAAAATTGGATATTAAACAAAAGACATCAGAGCAGAATTCAGGCAGCAGAGATGAAATACCTCAGAAGAACGATAGGAGTAAAAAGAACTGATAGAATCAGAAATGAAGAAATAAGAGAAAGACTCAAAATCAAACCGATACTCGAGTCAATCAAAGAGAAAAAATTGGCATGGTTCGGACATCTAACCGGATGGACAATAATAGACAAGTTAAAAGAGTGTGGGACGCCAAACCAATAGGGAAGAACAGAAGAGGAAGACCCATTAAAGAATGGAACAGTGACATCTCGCAGATACTACAGAGTAAGGGTAAGACTTGGCAGGAAGCAACACAGATGGCATCCAATAGGAAGGAACGGGGAAAGTTCGTTAAGAGCTAGGACACCTCAGAAGACCATCAAATAGTGTAATGTAATGAATTGTATTTTAAACGGCCCAACACCGAAAGGTACAAATGGGTCTACTGATTAAGTAAAGTAAAGTAAATGTCTGTTCGGTAAAGAGCAATTAGTGAATCCATAAGATCGACACCTCCCATAAATTTATTATAAAATTGCACTGAATTTGGACAGCATATAATAGTTCTTGATTTTTGTTTCTTATCCCACCTCTTGACTAACGAAGTAGGCTCAGAACCAACAAATGTACTAAGCAAATGAACCGGTTTATTATCCTCTGTTGATTCCCTTGTTTTCATTTCGTTGATTTTAAGTGAAACATTTTTCTTGCTCTCTTCACTTTATTGAAGTTTGTGGACAGGAGAGTTTCTTATTAGAGTTATGAGACCTATATCATTACCATATGCTAGGAGTTCTTTGTTCCTTGGGCCCTTAATGGATTACATCTTAAATAGGCGTTATTTCTATTTTAGTAAGCTGTTCATTAATTTTTTGACTATTTGAATCGAGAATCTGTATTTTATTCGACTGTTTTATAACACAGAGTTTCTTGGAGCATATTTTGATCTTTGATTTCCCGTATCATTATTACAAGGATTTTGCTGGATATCGACATAGTGAACTCATTGGTATGTACATGTTTTCATAACCAACGTTCAAAAAATTTTTTTACTGTAAATTCATGATTATTTTACTAGGAAATATAGTGTTGTTTAATAATAATAAAGTTCAAGCAACAATTCCTATATGCATTAACTCGGTAATGATAATTCTGCTCCCCGATACCGGGTAGCAGCCCCGAAAACATTACCAGTTTAGAACTATACGCCTTATTATGGTACTGATATTGCTGCTGCACCTTATAATTGAATAGAATATGCAAGAAAGGTTTTGACAATTTAATAGGATTTTGTGTGTTAGAATATTATTTCTCCAAGAAAGTGAAGAATATCTATTTGCTATCCCGATTTAATCCATAAATTAAATAATAGAATGCTATAAAATAATGCTAGTAGCAGCAAAAAAAGTGGTCTACTAGTCACTAATGAGAAAATTAAATAAATGTTCTTTAACATACAAAAGAGAGGATCTAGAGTAGGGCATAACGGAACAATAAAGCCATACAATTTTGAAAGATTGCAGCGTCTTAGATATCGTAGGTAATGTTGTTACCTAAAAAATAAAAGGGAATATTCAGGTAGCTTACTAATGTATATGTATATATAACCCTCTTTTAAATCCAGAAGTCTAATTCGAATCTCTAAAATCAGGATATATAAAATTGTGATCAAACCAGTGCTAATGCTAGACCAGGATTGCTAGAAAAGCCATCAGAGGTATTTTCCGACTTACAGAGGTCCGAGTACTAACCAATACTGAACAGAACTAATTCCAAGGTCAAAAACATATATAAAGATAGCAACGTCGTACAAGAAACTAAATCTCAATGCTAAAGTTGCGCTGGATTTATCCAAAGACTCTATAAAAACTGCATTGCCAAGTTAAATTGGGAGGATGCCTCAAGAGAAAAAATGCCCTTAGGACTTCCACAAATGAAAGCGGAGGTAACATATGGTCAGATTTAGGAATAATGAGACTCTCTACCGACCCATCATATTTATCAACACCTGCTATCCTACCTACAATCAATACTTATCTGTTGTGAACTATCAAATCAATTACATGTAATCAAACGAACTAGGCTTAAAAACAAAATTATCCTAGAAAAGGCACTTTTCACAAGAAATATTGACATAAATCTTAAAATCTTTTGAATTGGGTATGTATATGTATTACCATAGAAAATAAAAGCAAGAGAACTATAATTATGAAACGAAAAGATTACGAAATGAAAAGATTATATAAATCCCTTATATTTACACAGACTGTTTTACAAAAGGTCAACAAATGAGCATAAAAACACAGCTGTTTTAAAAACCTAATAATATTAGACGAATTTAGGATCAATTTCACTCAAAATATGATATGCTAAAATATGATACGATATTAAAACAGGCAATGACTTTTACAGCTGATTGCCACATAAATATCAATTTTACCCAAATATGATGATTTTACCACAGCATATGAATATTGTCTCATACTGTTATATAGCAATTTGTTGTCACATTTTAATCTGTTTATTTCCTTATTATCCATATATGAATTGTAAACCGATATTACAAGCTCATTTACTTTTCACAAAGAGACTATATATTAAGTACAGTTATTATTAAACAAATCTGACTCGAAATATCGTCTAAAAGTAACAGTATGTAAAATTTAAATTTTTATTGAAAAGTAAAAGATTATTCATTTTATGGAGTTCAAAGTAGAAGCCTTCATGAAATTTGTAGTAACAATAAGACCACCCCAATCGAGCGTACTCTCGGTAGTGAATAATTACTTAATCGGTTAATTCTTCAATCACCCGTTCAATATGATTTTTGTCAAATCGGTCCTTTTTAGGACCAACTATTCTAATTATGTCTATAAATATTAAGGACATATCTACAGATAAAGACACTCTACTTTACTTAAGCTTATCAGACATATGCGCTTAACACAAATGTGACGTATTTGTATTGCAGGAAGCAAATAGGGGGCCAAATCTACGGTATTTGGTATTAAGCTGATCGCTGAAAATAACGAAATAAACATAATAAATGCCGGCAAAGAAGCAAAGAAAAACTTAAAATGAGAGAGGACAAAACCAGTCAGCTGAGGAAACCTTTCAACGATGTTGAGTTTAAATCATGAGGAGTGGTATTTGTCAATCTAAATTCTGCTTACGACACCTTAAATTAAAGAACATTTCTCCAAAATCTACGTGATATCCCCTTAGGTAATAAACTCCCTTGTATTATTTACGTATACCTACATAATAGAAGATTTTCCGTATCATTCAATGGTAAGAATAGAAGATGAAGATGGAGAACGTAGAAGAACGATCTCCTTTGGGGTACCGTAATAGCCCCTACACTGTATAACATTTACACAACCCATACCAGCAAAGACTAGAACTTTTATTATGTAGACGATACATCTATTATTGCCCAAACAAAAACTTTTTTTTCTGAAGTGGAGAAAAATCTAATTCATATCTTAAACACAACAAAAATAGATTAAATATCAATTTTAAGCCAAACCCTGGAAAAAGTCAGGTGTGCTCCTTCAATGTCCCTAACAGAGACGCTTTCACAAATTTGAACATATACCCGAACCAATAGTGTTATGAAATCCTTAAACACACTTTGTAATTCACAGAACTTTAAAAGTGAAACTGGAACAAATCCATGAAGTGGAGAGTTAGCCCTAGACTCCAGCACAGATCAGAGGTAATGTAAGTCGATAAAACCTCACCAGCTGCAGGGGGTCATGTAAAATGCCCCCATTTTCAATTTTTAGATTTTATTAATCAACAAAGTTAACAGTCTATTGCATTTACCTTTATAAATACCATGAGGATTGTTTTTAATACTGATGTTTTTATGTGGCCATACAATGTTTTTTAACAACTTTTTATTAAACTGATAATGGAATGATTCAATTCCAAAAAGATCTTCTTTAAAATAAAAAATTTTAAGCTTTTAATAAGCATTTTTTATACCTTAATACACACTAGCACCACGTGCTTTGTATTCAACAGGTATACAAGCCACTCCTGGATATCTCCACTTCATGGTTTTGTTCCAGTTTCACTTTTTTTTATACCTTAATACACACGAACACCACGTGCTTTGTCACAGAACTTTGTTTAAAACTAAATAACAAACTAGAACCAGAAAAATAATATTCTATGCGAACTTGTCAGCTAAAAATGGGAAGCACATCCTTCCACTCTTAAAACGTAGACGCTTGAACTCTATGCTTCTGCTGCCGAATATTCCTTGCTTGTATGGGTGATATCAATACATACTTAACACGTAGATTTAGCTATAAATTAGTCAGCCAAATTCAGCGGATATTACGACTCACATCCATGCATAAGCTCTACAATATCGTAGTTATCAATCCACCTAATATCCGAATATAAGTGACTAGAGAACAAAAGAAACAAAGTCTAGATTCGTAACATCCACATCACGAATAACAACCCATTTTATGACTAGAATCGAGGAAAAACCTGGCTAGATCAACACTAGTTGACTTTGCCATTCAAATCGCTTTTTTCTGAAGGTTTATTTATTTAAACTGAACATGTAAATTACAGTCAGCAAGCAATTACTTATAAAGATCATTGACACTAACTACACTTATATTGACTACATATTACCCCTTAATAGGAGATAAAACATTCAGAAGTATGTAATATGGGTGAAGTGGTATAATTCTTGTTAGATAAATTAAGCATTCTTCCCTTTTTTGTGCACTACTATCCATTTTTACACAAAAATATCTATTTTAGCACTTAAATATTTATTTTGAGATAACCTTCTATCCAGAATTATATGTAGGACACAGATAAAACCAGAAATAAAATAATAAAAAATCTGTATACAAGATATCATAAAACAGTAGATGAAATAAAAGTTCTTATTTATCGAATTCTTAAATAAAACGTATGAAGACATACTCACGTTAACAAAATACATTAGGAAATTTCCGCATATGGAAAAAATCCAATTTGGTAACGAAATCCTTTTGTATCTATAAAGCTATTTTTAGAAAAGCACGTACCTACTAAAAACAGGTAGTTAATAGTATACATATCTATTACACACTGTAATGTGTATGAATGATAACAAAAATAAGGAGTCCATATAAACCGTTCAGACTATACGCGAGAAGTATACAGCTTAATGGCAGAGTTGCCAAACTATCAGAGCTTACTTAAACCGACATATTTATAGTTCCAATATACAGTGAAAAAGATCTGAACGACCCCTATAAGATATACACGTGAACTAAGCAATATACATTCATGATACAGGGGTACTTAAGGGCTCCACAAAATATTTAAAAATTATGAAACTATACATGTTGACGAATCGACAGACCCAATATTATGGAATGGTTAAGTGTGCTCCGTATATCGGTGTCCACTTGACTACGGAGCTCACTTGAACCTGAATTTTAACATGGGCGGAGTCCACTTTATGCCGTAGATATATATATATATATATATATATATATATATATATATATAGGGTTTTATCGCGGTTCTCAAAGAATTAGTTTGTAAGCACTTTTTGAAATTATCTTTATTATATCTTTTATGAAACACACATATATATTTAACATAGCCAATGTAAATTTAAAATAAACTATCTTTAAATTGAAATTCTTATGAAACTAATTAAATTATATAGACAATGTAAATTTTTAAACAAACTATCTTTAAAATTGAAATTGTTATGACACTAACTAAATTATATTAACCAAATTTTGTACCTTTCTGTCAGTGAATGCCTAAATGAACTATTCTCCACTATATAGATTTTAATCACCAATCATGTCTTCGTTCTCAGCCTCGGTTATCCTTGTTTTTGTGAAATTTCTTTTTCCAATTATCAGCTTCCAACAATTTAAAATATTTTTCTTCTTAATAGCATTTATATTTATTCTTCTTTTTAATATAACAATATCCAATCACCAAATATATTATATAATTTTAATTTTCAATTAATACTTTCTTCCATTATCCAATCACCATTTATACATAACATAATTTTTAATCTTCAATAATATTATCTTTTAATATACTTTCGAATACTATCAAATTTTAATACTAAATCACTGATTATTGCATACTTTATACTTTCTTCCTAATTCTGACTGATTAATCTTGAACTTACTGAACAACTGACTTCACTAACTGTAACTATCTGTGTCTGTCTTCTTAATAACTAACTGTCTGACCATCTTTATACTGACTTCATAGTAACTGTCCTGACCCCCTTACTGACTGACTGGCCAATAAATTCAAATGACCGAGTATTTATACCTTTTCAATGTTCCAGAACCATCTGGCAAGAAATCATATTCGAATTGTTCTATTTTCTAAATATATGAATTTTCTGGAATAGTCTATCTCGCAAACAGGGTTAACTCTCTTGTTCTAGAGAATTCTTTTCTTTTCTATCGAGAATTTTGTTGACATTTAGGCTTTTCAGATCAGAATATAAACTTATATGTAATTTAAACAACCTAAATTAATAAACTGCACTACTTCAAATGCGTAACTATATATAAACTAAACAATTTAAATTAACAAATAACCCCACTTTATATTCGCAACCATCACTTGAATGCCATTTTCAGAGTTTTTTTGGTTGCCTATGCACATGGCTCACTTAAATATATTTACAATATTATAATTATTAAAAAAAAAACTTTTTACACTTATATGTCAATTTCTTAAGAATGCCCTCACATAAATATATTTTATAGTATATAACTTATTAAAATAACCAAATACTTTTTATATCTAATATTATCTAGTATATAACTTATAAATTAATTTTTTAAACACTATTTTTCTTTCTCCTATATTCATATCATCTCAATACCCCAAAATTAATTTTAAAATAAATAATTTACTTATTATTTTTTAAACATTAATTTTCTTATCCACATACCTTAGTAAATAATAATAAATTTAATAATTCAATTTTTTATTTATAATTGTTCTATTAAATACATCCCTGTTGTCTGTCTATGTCAAACTGTCATGTCAAATAGAGCAATGGAGACTATATCAGAGAATAAAAATATAACCTAATCGTCTATTATTATGGTCTTTATTTATATCTAGGTAAATATTTCCGTTCAAAATAATTTTTATCAATATAAATGGGTAAGTTTTTCACTTTTCATATTATCTTTAGAAAAACATTTACACAATCAATTCTGTATCTAACCCCAAATGATGATTTTTAGGGCACAAACAATTTCCATTTGGATGATGTTAAATTGATTCACAACAATGAAAACAATTAAAATGAAATGGATCTATCGGTACACTGTTAGTGTTTTTATTATTAGTGTTAAAAGTATAAGAAACATTATTCTTTCTAAGTGAACGAATTAACACTTTGTCTCCTTTTTGTGATGTATTTCCAGGATTTTCCAGAAATGTATTTGATTTTAAAGCTATATTCACTCAGTATTAGACTCCACCGATGTACTCTACTGTTTCCATATTTGTTATTTAATATAGATGTTAAAGCTTGGTGATCTGTTTCTATAGTAAATTCATTACCCAACAAATAAAATTTTAATTTTGTGACACAGTGTATGATACTTGCTAGTTCTAATTCTGAAACTGAGTAACCCTCTTCATGTGGCTTTGTAATTCTTGAAATGAATTGTATTGGGTATTCGACCCCATCATGTATTTGTAATAATACTCCTGATAATCTCTCTATGGATGCATCTGTTCTTAATATGAATAGTTTTGTGTAGTCAGGATGGTATATTTTTAAATTTGACAGAAAAATGTTTTTGATTTCTTGGAATGCTAGTTCTCTTCTCTGATCCCATCTCCATCTTACACCTTTCCTCAGCAATTCAAGTAATGGAATTTCTTTTATACTTAAATCTGGTATCATCCTTTTATAATAATTAATTATTCCAATAAATCCTCTTAAAGTTCTTAAATTTTCCGGTGTTTTATATTCCTGAATGACTTGTGTCCGTTCTGGATCCATTTCGATTCCCTTAGTGTTAAGTTTATAACCTAGATATATTACTTCTTTTTGAAAAAATGTACATTTTTCTTGATTTATTTTTAGTCCAACTTTGTCTAATCTGTTGATTATAATTTTTAGGTGTTTCTCATGATCTTCAGCCGTTTTAGAAAAAATTAATATATCATCAATATAGTGAATAACAAAATGTTCATATTGATCCAGAATATCATGAAGACATCTACATAGAGCACTGCAAGATGATTGAAGTCCAAATGGTACTACTTTGAATTGATATACTACTCCATCTATCTGAAATCCTGTATACTGTCTACTTTTTCTTTCTAGAGGTATTAACCAGAAACTATGCTGTAAATCGATTTTAGTGAAAAATGACATTCCTGTAATTCTTCTAGTATTCCATCTATACTCATTGGTGCTTCAAATTGCTTTTCAGTAATCTTGTTAATATTCCTTGCGTCCAAACATAACCTGATTTCACCTGATCTTTTACGTACTACAACTATAGGGTTTATAAAACGTGTGTCTGCCTTCTCAATGATTCCATCTTTTAACATATTATTAATCGTTATGTTTACTTCTTCTCTATATTTATATGGTATTGGGTATGATTTTGTTTTAAAATCTTTTTCTTCTTTAACTTTTATATTATGGATATAATTGTGTGCAATTCTATTTTCTTTATTGACAAGTCCCTTGTGTTGCTGCAATATGGAAACGACTATTGATTTATATTCTTTAGGGCATTTAACTTTTATCACATCTTCTTCTTTACAAATAAAATTATTCTTCATTATGTACTCATTATTTCTTGCTTCCAATTCTACGCACTCCACCTCGTAGGCATCCATCTGCTTAAAATTTGCATTCCTTAAATATTCACTACAATTATTCTTTACATTCTTTTGGGACATTTCTCTATCATCAAAATACATTTCTTCTTCATAAACATCATTATTTTCTTTTAATACTATCCTATCAACTCTTATTCCTTCTTCCACCTCATCTTTCTGCATAAATTTAATTATTTGCCCTTCCAAAGTTACCATTTTTTTTTCAAAATCTATCTTTACTTTCTTCTTTTCCAATTCATCATTTCCCATTAATATATCAACACATAAATCCTTGACAACAAATCCTTGCATATTAATTTCTTTATTAAGAATATTAATTTTAAAATTGGCTAGTTTATTAATTTCACCCAACTTCTTATTATTTGAACCAACAATTTTAATTTTTGGAATCTTTATATCTGATAGTTTTAATGTATTAAAAATAAAATTCTCCGAGACTAAAGTACTTTCTGAACCAGTATCTATCATAACCTTAATTATTTTATTTTTGGCCATAGCATTTATATAAATTAAATTAATAGATTCAATAATTTTATCTTCATCTAAAGAAATAAATTCAGAAGGTTTTTCATAATAGCAATGGCCTAACTTGTAATTCAGAAAGTTTACTGAACAAAATTTTGATTGTTAGAATTGTCAGATTATATCTGACCACTTGGATCTAATGTCCTGTGTCTTTCCCTACTATGACTTCTATTCATATTTTCTTGTCTTGTACTATTTCGTTCACTATCTTCGCAACTTCTATTTCTTCGTACACAATTTACCTGTCTGTTATAGTTAGGTTGCTCTGTATTTCTTCTATTGTTGAAATCTTGTCTATTATTATTAGTATTGTTATTAAAATGTTGTCTATTATAACTAGTATTGTTATTAAAATTCTGTCTATTTTGATTACTGTTATTATTAAAATTTTGTAAACTATCACCATATCTATTATTATTATATGATTGTCTATATTGTTGATTATCATTCTTATTATATTGAAAGTTATTATTGTTTTTTCTATTGTTGTTATTATTACTTGTTATATTGCCTCTTTGTATTCTTTGAATAAAATTAATAAGACTCTCTATTTTTTGAATATTTTGTACAGTTACTGTTTACACAACATCAGCATCAAAATGTCTAGATACATTTAAGACTGTTTCATCCTCTCTAAGTGATGGTTCTCAATATTTTGCGACCGTTATCAGTTTTAATGCATAATCTACCATATTTGATTTTAAATTGTGATTACACTTTCCAAAATATAGAACTTCTCTAAATTTGGCTTGCTCTAATTCACCCCAATAATAATTTAAAAATTTATTTTCAAATGTTTGAAAATTATCCAAATCATTTTCAATACTGGCAAACCAAATTGCCGCATTATAATCTTTAATATCATTAATAATATTCACTAATCTTAATTTATGTCTTAAACTATTTATGTATACTCTAGGATGCAGATTTTTTATATTACCAGAGAATTTAATCCCAGTCTCATTTGTTAAATTTAAGTAAGGTCTCCCTATGTCTCTCATTTGTGAAATATCATCTATTCTCTGTTCCATATTTCTTATTTGATTACTATTTATTTGGATATTTTGGTGTATATCGTCTAATTTTTCTTCTGTGTTTCTCCTGTCTTCGTTAATTTTTACTTCTAAGTTACATTTCTGCAACTCTATTTTCTGTTCTATATCTATCTTATTATCTTGAATAATCCTTTTTACTTCTGTCCACTCATTTTCTATCCTTTTCTTGCAGTCATTCCGTATATTTTTTATTTCATTTGCCACTTTTTTCTCTGCAGTTTCAAGTTGTTTGTCCATTTGTTTTTCTATTTGTTTTACAATTTTATTATTATTATCTTCTATTTTCTTTTCTAATTTTCTATAATTCTCTTCCAATTTCTGTTCCATTTTTTTCATGTCTTCTTTGACTTCTTTTGAATTCTCTTCCATTTTTTTATGTCTTCTTTAATTTCTTTTGAATTCTCTTCTATTTTTTTCATGTCTTCTTTGATTTGTTTTGAATTCTCTTCCATTGTCTTGTTCATCTGCATCATTAATGACATCAAAGCTGCCGTATTGACATTTTCCTCTCTTTCTGGATTCATTTCTGCAATATCTTGTGGAACTTGAACTACAATCTCCTCTTGTACAGGTTGTATTTCTACTTCCACATCTTCTTCATTCTTTTTGCTTCTTGTACCTTTCTTTCCTTGAGACATTTTGAGACTTTACTTGTTCAAATATAATTAAAAATAAAATCTAATTTTTTTTTAATGAATTTTCTGGAATAGTCTATCTCGCAAACAGGGTTAACTCTCGTGTTCTAGAGAATTCTTTTCTTTTCTATCGAGAATTTTGTTGACATTTAGGCTTTTCAGAGATCAGGATATAAACTTATATGTAATTTAAACAACCTAAATTAATAAACTACACTACTTCAAATCCGTAACTTTATATAAACTAAACATTTTAAATTAACAAATAACGCCACTTTATATTCGCAACCATCACTTGAATGTCATTTTCAGAGTTTTTTTGGTTGCCTATGCACATGGCTCACTTAAATATATTTACAATATTATAATTAAAAAAAACTTTTTACACTTATTATATGTCAATTTCTTAAGAATGCCCTCACATAAATATATTTTATAGTATATAACTTATTAAAATAACCAAATCCTTTTATTATCTAATATTATCTAGTATATAACTTATAGATTAATTTTTTAAACACTATATTTCTTTCTCCTATATTCATATCATCTCAATATATATATATATATATATATATATATATATATATATATATATATATATATATATATATTGTTATGATATGTAAAATCGAGAAAAATATTTCAAAGTTCAAAAACATTAAAATAATTCAGATAAGTAGGATAATAACCAACAAATATTTTGAAGAAGGAAAGTTATTAAATTCTTGGATTACCTGTACTAAACAAAATGTAAGCTATGCATAAATTATTTCTTTGTTATACTTGAGTGACCCGCATAATTTTAAGTGAAATCCAAAGACAATTGAACCGGGTTTTCCAAATACATTAATGCAGTGATTAAAGACAATAGAAGAGATTTTAGAAAGAGGTCTTTGTTAGTTTTTAAGAATTATAGAAAAATATTATTTGTAAATAAGTTTTAGGAAATTGTATAATTATAGGTAAAAATTTGTTTGTTATCGAAATGAAAAAATGGGGGAATTGTGACGAGTTTTGATTGGCGGAGATTGAAAAAGGTGGGATAGGTATGTAGGAATGAAAGTTTAGCTAGATTTAGGAGAGAGAAAAGATAATCAGTTGGTTTTCCAAGTCTGTAAGACAAACAGTGATCGTTCTCTGGAGGTTCCCGAGAAGTAGCAAGCAGTAGTGTTGAATGTTAGTGAGTTTTTGTGGAGTTAGTGTATCTGACAGAAGCTGAAGCAGCAAAATATTGTAAGTCATATTTTTCTACTTATATTCCAAGAGTCACTGTTCAGGCCAACGAGAGATTCAGTTTATCGTAAAGAGAAGATATTCCAAGAGTCATTTTTCACTCGGGCCAACGAGAGATTCAGTTTATCGAGAGGAGAAAGGCTATCATAATTTGAATGATTTGTGCTTTTGAAGGAGATCATTAAGGACGATATACTTGCAACAATCTGTTGTAAGATTGCTGATTACATAGGGAGCGGTTGAGAGGAGATAATATAGTCTACAAGGAACAAGGATTTGGACCACTCATCATCAGAGAGAGATATTTTTGTTTTCTGCAGTTTTTTTCTTTTATTGATAACACAATTTTACACTTAATTTAGAAAGGATATAAATATTTTGATTAGGAGAGTTAAAATAGTTTGGGATTTTGAGATTTCAATTAATATTGTTTGTACCATTAATTTTGATTGTTCACGTACGTAGAACAAAATTTTGAGAATCATTATATGAGATTTGTTTATTGAAAACTTTTGAGTGTGAATTATTTCATTATTTATTTCAATATATAGTGTTAGATCATATGTGTTTTTTATTATTCCGGTATTCTTTGGACCTTACCTTTCACATGTAATAGCATAGATATTGAAGCACGAATTTATCCCTGAGATAAAAGAATTAAAAATTGTGATAGAGTCATAATCATCTCATTTAAATAATTTTAATTAATCAAAAAATTAATTAGCTAATTATTGCTTGGCGCACCAAGACTTTAAATATCACAATAACTGGCTTCCAAAACGTGGGGCTTGAAAATATCGCAGCTTTACATTTGAAGGAAGGGAAAGAGATCTGGAATAAGTACAGGTGATCCAGAGATAAAAACATATAACATTGAGGGAATTTGAATTTTGAAGTATTTTGACAATTTTTCCAGGGAATATAAATTTGATTTATTGATTGATCGTAGTTAGTGGATATTTACTGCTATTGAATTATTTGATTTTATTTTCTTTACCAATCGTACATTTGATATTTATTTTGAATTATTTGAATTTTACTGATTGCATATTTGATATTTGTCGTGAAAATTTAATACATTTGGGGAGAAATATTGTCGTGTTCTGAAACATATAGTGTTGTAAAATTTCACATTTGGCGGGGACAAAAACAGTAACGAAAAGAAACAACATGTCGACCACAAGGAGTCAAAGCAAAATGCAAGAAAGGAAGGAGGATAACAGAGAAGAGGAAACAATTGTTGAAGAAGGATCGGATAATGAAGGAAATGTTACAATAGTTGAGGAGAAAAAAGAATTATCAGGAATAGAGAAAATATTACAACTAATGCAATTACAGACACAACAAATACAAGAGAATCAAAGGGAAACAAAACAAACAATAGAGAAAAACCAAATTGAAACATCAAAGAAAATTGATAGAAACCAACAAGAAACATCACTAAAAATGGATAGAAATCAACAAGAAACAAAACAAACAATGAGCAATATAGAGCAGCGTTTGGAAAACTATGAACAGGAAATTAAAGGATGTGTTGAGGGGATAAAGAAAGAACTGATACAACAAATAGAAGAGATTAATGAAATTAAAAAGAAAATGGGAGAACAAGAAAAGAAAGTAGAAAATAAGATGAAGGAAATCAAGATTGGCCAGAAAAAGGAATTAGAACAGTTAGAAGAAAAATTTGAAATGGCGCTACAAGAAGACAGGAAGGAAGTAGAAAGAAGATTAAAGCAAAATGAAAAACAAATGGCAGAAATTGAACTAAGAGGGATAGAGAGAAAAGAAGTTATCATCCATGGAACAAGCGAGGCGAAAATACAATTTGGCGGGGATATTCAGAAAACACACCCAGTACCGTTTGTTAAAAATTTGAAAACCAAATTACAACATATTAGATATTTTGACGATTGCAAAGAAACAATTAGAAACCATTTGAAAGAAGAAGCAGCGTTATGGTATGAAAGCAAGGAAGATGAGTTTGAAAATTGGACAGATTTTGAAAATAAATTTCTCAACTATTTCTGGGGGAAAAATAAACAGAGAGAAATCAACCAAGAGCTACAGAATGGAAAATATCACGAAAAAATGGGAATATCTGAAGAAAGATATGCTTTGCAGATATATAACAATTCAAAATATCTAGAATACAAATATTCTACCGAACAGCTGGTAGAAATGATCAGCAGACATTTTGAGGAAACGTTGGAAGATCACGTGATTTTGAGAAACTATCAAGATATTGATAGTTTGTGCCAATTCCTTCAATTAAAAGAAGCGAAAAGAAAAGAAATGAGAAATAGAAGACAACATGACCAATATAATGGACCGGAAAAAAGGTATTTATCAAATTATGACCAGAGAAACCGACATCCCAGATCAACAAACGAATATAGGCCGAGAAATTACAATAATTACAATAGACAACAAAATTACGATAACCGGAATGATACACAAAATAGAACAAATGAAAATCACAACAGGAATAGAGATGCACAAAATCCTCCGAATAGGAATACTAATGAACAAAGGGACGATAGAAATAACCAGAGCTTCCAACAACAAAATAGAAGGGAGATGAATCATGTAGTAATAGGAAACGAAAGACAAATTTCTAATTCTAATCTAATATTTTTAGATGCATTTATAAAACATAAAGCGATTAAAATTGTGATTGATTCTGGCTCGGAGATATCGCTAATCAATAAAAAACTAGTAATAGAATTAAATTTGGACAGATTTGTGTATAAGATTCCTAGGGTTGATTTAGTGGGTGCAAACAATAAAAATTTGACGACAGTAAACGAAGGTTTGGGAGTACAGATAAGAGTGGGAAACAAATTCCATATTATGAAATGTGTGGTGATTGAAGATTTAAATCATGATATGATAGCGGGAATTGATGAATTGAGGAAAAAAGATATCACCATAAATTTTTCGGAAAATAAACTGGAAATCAGAGTAGAACCAGACAACACAGGAGAAGAAAAGCAAACAGATAGGAAAACAAATTCTGGAAGGATCAATGCACAGGAAAAACGCAAAGAAATCGATATGACTGTAGAGGATAAACCGAAAATACAAGAACAAGATCTAACAGAAGAGAAAAAGAGAAGGAAGAAAAAGAAGAAGAGTTCGAAAAGAAAGCAGGAAAATAAGATGGAGACCAGAGAAAAACAGGAAATAGAAGGTACAGAAGAATTGTTGGCAACCGACGATAAAACAGAATGGAAGCAGGAAGAAAAAGAAGGTATCATCAGAGAAATGAAAGGAATAGAAACATGGTGCTCGGAATACCAAAGGGAATTAGAGGATAAAAAGAAAACAGAAGAAAAAAGGGCACTGATGGACGAGAATCCAGAATTTTGTGAAGAAGTATTATGGACAGTGAACACATGTGAACAAAAGGAGGATGAAAGAAAAATAAATTGTGGAGAAAACATGGGAAAGAAAATAGAGAAGATTTTAGGAAACCATGGAGATCTTGTTAATGAAGTAAACCGAGTGGCTAAAAATTATGAACTTTCTTTTAAGGGAAAATACTTGGAAAAAATTTAAAGCGAAAATATATCCAATCCCGTATAAAGACAGGCAATATACGGGGTATTTTAACATTCACGACATTTATCAGTATCATAAGTAGATTTTAATAACATATATATATATATATATATATATATATATATATATATATATATATATATATATATATATATATATATACACTCTGGGCCAAAATTAACCGGCCACCTTAAAAATGGGTAATTTTTGATTTCTTATATCTCCTAAACCTGTTGTCCCATTTAAGTGATTTTTTAATATGTTATAGCCTTCTTCTTGACAATATCGATATAATAATATTGTTGCTAAACAGGTAAATTTTCATTGTATACCGGGTGTACGAATTAAACTGTGTCTTTTTCTTAAAGTTTGCATCACCCTGTGGAATATTCTAGCATTTATAAAATATTAAAATTAAAACCTTACTATAGCCTCATGTTTTCTCAATATTTTGTTTTTTGATTCATTTATTTATGTTTGATAATACAAAAGTTAGGTAGTTTAACAACTAGCCATGTTTTTCATCAATATAGACGATTTAACTCACCAGCAAAATTAACCCCACCACCTTTATTATTGTTTTGTTTACATTACCTGCGACAGTTTGTTTTCTAAATTTGTGTCATCGAAGGATTTTTGACAAATAGTCGTTGTACGACATTGTTGCAAATCTGTTTCTGTGCTAATAACAATTCTTGAACAATTTGTAATTAAAATTAAATTTGTAATTAAAATTGTAATTTTATATCATTGTGAGCGAATATTGTTTAAGTTGAAATTTTAGTGCTTATTTATTGTTTGTGATTTAAAAATGCCACTCGTTCCAACTGATGCTGCTAGGGCGGTGGCTTTAGTTGATGATGGTTACAGTTAACGTCATATAGTTGGTATACTCGATGTACCCAGAACTACGCTACAAGATGCCATCAGACGATTTCGGGAGACAGGATCATACAACCGCAGGCCAGGTCAAGGCCGAAAACGATGCACTTCAGTTCGAGATGACCGCTTCATTGAAACTAAAGTATTGAGAAATCGCTTTTGCACCGCTCCTGAAGCTCGTAGGTCTCTTCTTAAGGTGAGAAACGTTAATATGAGTAGACAAACGATTAGAAGAAGACTGTCAGAAATAAACTTGAGGGCTTTTCGTCCAACTCGCACACCACAACTGCTCCCACAACACCGTAGGGCTAGACTTCATTTTGCGTGAGAATATGCTAACTGGACTATGGCGGAATGGCAGAATATACTGTTCTCAGATGGGAGCAGAATATCCCTAAAAGGTCCAAATGGACACCAACGTATCTATAGGCGTCAAACTAAAAGGTTTGCTGCATACGCTATAACCTAAACAGTGGCTTACCGAGGAGGGTCAATAATGATTTGGGGAGGTATTTCTTACGAAGCGCGTACTGATCTTTTTGTGTTAGGTACAGGCAGTGTGAATGCCCAAGTATACGTGCAAGAAGTTCTCCAAGATCATATCATGCCTTTTGCACCATTCATTGGTGATAACTTCAGACTAATGCATGACAATGCACGTTGCCATACAGCAAGATCTACCCGTGAGTACCTTAATGAGATCGGGATTCAAGTTCTACCATGGCCAGCACATAGTCCTGATCTTAACCCAATTGAACATATCTGGGACAACCTCAAAAGACTTGTAAGAGCAAGAGTACCAGCCCCTGCATCCTTTGAAGAGCTAAAGACATCTGCAGAGGAGTGGCACAATATCCCCCAATCTGATATTCAGGATATCATGAATGGATTACCAAACCGGCTCCAAGAAGTCCTAAGGGCTAGAGGCGGCAACACACATTATTGATACTCAATTTTTTTTCAATTTGACTTTGATTTCCAAAATACTGTTAATTTAAATTTTCTTCGAAGATTTTATTCATTGGATTTTTACTGTAACAAATGACTTTTTTCAAAAAGATTATTTTTTCTCTCACGCGGAGATTAAAATTGATAAAAAACATGACTAATTGTTAAAGCACCTAACTTTTGTATTATCCAACATAGCAAATCAATTAAAAAACAAAATGAGAAAGCATGAGGCTATAGTTACGATTTAATTTCAGTATTCTACAAATGCTAGAATATTCCACAGGGTGAAACAAACTTTAAGAAAAAACACAGTTTGATTCGTACACCCGGTATACAATGAAAATTTACCTGTTTAGCAACAATATTATTATATCGATATTGTCAAGAAGAAGGCTATAACATATTAAAAAATCACTTAAATCGGACAACAGGTTTAGGAGATATAAGAAATCAAAAATTACCCATTTTTAAGGTGGCCGGTTAATTTTGGCCCAGAGTGTATATATATATGTATATATATATATATATATATATATATATATATATATATATATATATATTTATATATATATATGTATATATATTTATATAATATGTAATATATAGGTATATATATATATATATATATATATATATATATATATAAATGTGCACTCGTAAGTGAATGGGCTATTTTCGGTCAATTTGGAGATAAAAAAAAAGAAAAGAGTTGTGCTACTTTATCTTTTTATTGAATACGTTTCGCCCACTGTTCAATGGGCATCATCAGTTCATCTTTAAAAGATCTGTAGCATTAAGATATTATTATCTTTAGAAAACTGTTAAGTTTTCAAATGTTAAATTATAAAACAAATTAATATAAAATTACTTAAATTTGGAATCTTCCGGCATTCTGTGTTTTTGCTGATCTATTTAGTAAATTAATATTTGACGTGTCTTCACCATAATAATATCTTAATGCTACAGATCTTTTAAAGATGAACTGATGATGCCCATTGAACAGTGGGCGAAAAGTATTCAATAAAAAGATAAAGTAGCACAACTCTTTTCTTTTTTTATCTCCAAATTGACCGAAAATATCCCATTCACTGACGAGTGCACATTTTTTTATATTAAATTAAACAGTCATATTCCTTAAAGATATATATATATATATATATATATATATATATATATATATATATATATATATATATATATATATATAAAGTAGTTAGGTATTATTGACTGACACGTTATGTAAAATAAAGTTTTATATTGAGGTTGCAGTCATTAATAGGGCAGGAAAGTAAAACTCTTTGTTCTTTAATCAAGCTTTCGCAAAATTTATTTGCTTCTTCAGGATATGCTAAAATATGGTATCAGTAAATACAACGAAATTAGAACTAAATAGCATTGTATAAAACTAGTAAAAAAACTTACAACATGAGGTTAATCCATTAAATTTTCAAATTTGCAAAACATTAAAACTTAACTTATTTTAAAAATTATACAGTTATGTAAGTACAATATTCCAATTCAATTTAATTTTGTAAAAATTCATTTTGACATTGATTATGTTGATGTTTGATTTATGTCAGAAAGACACTCGTTTCTGTTTATTATATTTTTTGTTGTTGATAACTAGCTCTTGATTGTTATTATGGTTACGTACAAAGTGGCGCCAAATATGAATATTTAAATTTTTTGAAATTTAATATTTATAGTCAGAAAATCTAATATTGGAAAATTATAGTATTAATTTTCGTAAGACAGAATGTAATTATAGATATTGCTTAGTTTATCAATATCAGTTTTTTTATTAACGCATTGATATTTATTTATGCATACCATTTCTAAGAATTCTCTTTTATTTAATTGGTTTCGCGTCTTAATATATTAGTTTCATTGAAATTAAATGAATGATTTTTATTAATTGCATGATCTATTAATGCACACGTATTTTTATTATTTCTAAGGTCACTTTTATGTGATGTTAGTCTGCCTATTAGATTTCTAGATGTGTGTCAAATGTAGTTTATATAATCCTATGCGAAAATTGTGATAAGTCATACATCGGACACACATCTAGAAATCTAATAGGCAGACTAACATCACATAAAAGTGACCTTAGAAATAATAAAAATACGTGTGCATTAATAGATCATGCAATTAATAAAAATCATTCATTTAATTTCAATGAAACTAATATATTAAAACGCGAAAACCAATTAAATAAAAGAGAATTCTTAGAAATGGTATGCATAAATAAATATCAATGCGTTAATATAAAAACTGATATTGATAAACTAAGCAATATCTATAATTACATTCTGTCTTACGAAAATTAATACTATAATTTTCCAATATTAGATTTTCTGACTATAAATATTAAATTTCAAAAATTTAAATATTCATATTAATATATATATATATATAATATATATGTATATATATATATATATATATATATATATATATATATATATATATATATATATATATATATATATATATATATATATACATCTAGCGGTTAATGTAAGCTCCGTTCTAAAACAGTATTATACTAACTCCAGTAGAATATACACCGTGTATATTATTATCTGCGTAGCGCTTTATGTAGACTCCGAGCAACACGTAGGATTAAGTGAACTCTGTAATATTTTAAAACACTTTTGGAATCCGTATGTATACCTTCGCGTAGACAACTAAACTCTTGCGATGTTGCCAATAATTTGATTAGTCGTAGACTTTCAAATTTTACAGCAGGTACATTTTGGAACTTCAAATTTATTTAAATATCAATCAATTTAGTCATCGAGAAATTTCACAAATACTTGGTTAATGCAGTTAAATATTTTAGAGTGGTAATTTATATTACTTGCTTTAATTATTTTTAAACTTAAGTAGTGCCTATTATAAACTTGGAAAAGGCAAGAGTTCATTTTTATTTATTAGTTTTTTTTTAAATGCGTTGGCACTGAAATATTTATTATATAAATGAACGTTCCGGTGTTTCGATTGCTACAGTTTATGACGTATAAAATATTTGTTTCATGGAGTAGTAAAATTTAAATTATAACAATTTATAAATCATTCTTAAAATTCCAATTTTTTACCGTCTAATTTCAATATTTCGATTTTTAAATGTAGGGAATTCAATATCCTATATACTATATTTTAGATACACATAAACACATGGAGACACTTATGGCAGATACTAAAATAAACATATCTATTACAATTACATATAATATGTTCGGTCTTATTGTTTTAAATGCTTTGTCGCTTGTACAAGCTATTATTATTTTCAACTTTATATAATTGTGTTTTTGTATCTTTCGTTGTCAGGCATATCAAAATTTAATTTTTAATTTAGAAGTAAATGTATATATAATATTCTTTTTTCTGTCACTTAGTTTAAATATAGATCACTTATATTCTTCTTGCTTATTTATTTTTATTCTTAATACTTATTAACGTACGTAATAACGTACCCGTTTTTGCAAAAAGCAACAACGAGTACGAAAGATATCGGGTATCAGGGGTGGTATTTGTCAATCTAAATGCCACTTACGACATATTAAATAAGAGAACATTTCTCCAAAGCTGCATGACATCGCCTTGGATAAAAACATTACTTGTTTTATCCGCGTATATCTACAGAATAGAAGATTTTTCGTATCATTCAATGGTAAGATGAAGAACGCAGATGAATGGTCTCGCTTGTGGTAGCGTAATGGCACCTACACTGTATTACATTTACACAAATGATTAACCGATAACAGTAGATACTAGGACTTTCATGTAGACGATACATTGCACAACCAAAACTTTTGTTGCTGAAGTGAAAAAAAATCTAAATGATTGCCTTAAATATAATAAAATGAACTACGAATTAATTTTAAGCCAAACCCCGAAAAATCTTTAGCGCTCTTTCCGTTACTACTACTACTGCTAAACTCAAACAGCGGTCATGCGGGTGAAAGATAGAGAAACAAATCAAGCAGAAATTCAAAAGGAGTCAACCAGAGATGTGTGTTGTCAACTAATAGGTATTTTAGGAGACACTATGGGAAAGAAGTAAGGAATGGAGTGAGCATCATTAATAACATAAAATTTGCAGACTAAACCCCAATTATGACAGAAAATATAGAGGATTTACAAATTCTTATAGAAATCATTAACAGATAAAGCAAAAAGATAGGACTAAACTAAACAGATAAAAGTCAATGTTTACAAATAAGAAATTGAGTGTGGTTATTAGATTGAGATCGTCGAATGTTATGTATGGTTGCAACTGCTATATGGGGTAGAAGTTGGACCCTGACAGCCAAATCTGTAAAAAAATTAAAGGCATTCGAAATGTGGCTATATAGGCGTATTCTTAAAATTCCTTGGACTGTAAAAGTCTCAAACGAAGAAGCGTTAAGACGAATTGTCTATCTGGACATCGTATCTGGGCTACAGTTCGAAACGATAAATATTCTCTTCTACGCGTCATCATGCAAGGAAGAGTAGAGGGAAGAAAAGTCTTGGGAAGAAAGACAAAATCTGGCAGAGAAATATCAGAGATTGGACTAACTTCAGTGTTGAAGAAATAATATATCTAAAAAATCTAAAAGAATATCTAATATATCTATACCGGATCCTGTAAAATTTTAAATACATTAAATTAAATCTCTCGTAAATTATAAAGCCTATTCTTAGATTAAAATAACAAATTTCTTAGTATTATGATATGTAGTATTGTGATAATGTGTAGGTGTCAGTATTCTTTTAAAAGAGATTGATAGGTTGGTATATAAATTTCACGGTTATGTGTCATACGGTTTCATCTTTCATACAAACATTAAAAACCTTAAAAAGTTTCATTTTACATACAATTAGCACGTTGGCTCTGGAAATGAGCTATAAATATGCATTGTTAAAAATGGTATACATTTATATATATTATTATATCGTCGGTATACTGCGAAAACCAGGTAAATGTCGGAATACCGAAATCGAGAAAAAACGTTTTTAAAGTTTAGTTTTTTATTGTGAATTAAGCAGTCAGCTTGTTTTTGATATTAGGTATTCTAGTGAAAGATGCATATATCTGAAATGATATTCTATCATTAGTTTGAAAAAGTTGAGACACCTATCTGACTAATCCTAAATTTAAGTTGGAAATGCAATCACTTACCTCGTTTTACCTGTAAATCTAATGGAACGGGCTGGGTTCCTCTGCACCGTCCAAGTGGGCCGAATAAATACTTCGGCTGGGTACAAATAATTATAAGGTAATTATTTCGGATTAGCCTTCGATTTGGTATATTTCCATTAAGCGGTGGTTCTTTTTGTTACGTGGATTTAATTAAAACTACTCTTGCTCAGTAGAAATGTATTTTGATTATCAATAGTATACCCTTAATTTGTTTGATGAACAATATACTAATTACTATTTATTTGCTCATTGCTTGTGTAATGAATATTAACACTTACAGTTATTATTATTGACGTGATCGGATGGTTCAGAGCGATGTGTCTTCTCGGAGAGTTGAACGTACAAGAGGGAGAATTGTGTGCAATCTTTCGTATCGTCAAATTTTTCGTCTGTAACAAAGGGTTGTTAGGGGTAGGACGCGAGGGCGCTGTTGCCAGTTTGGATCAAATCCGAACATACTCCCCGGCCGTTGAAAGTCTCATTCAATAACGAGGTGGAAGGATAAGAAAGGAATGAGATATAATGGTTCAGTTGGAACGTGAGAAGATACAGAAGACCTATGATATATAAACAAGAAAGTAGGCAGGAATAAGAAGAAAGTAATAAACGACAATTAAATTAAGAATCTTGAGGCAAGGGACATAGCTTTGTGATGGGCCTAATGAAGACTCCTTCACTAGTTCGAATCCGTACAGCTCTGACCGGAAAGTAAGGCCTGTGGTCCGACATGACCAAGTCTAGTATGTTCGTGTGAAAGCAGTAGAGTGACTACATGTGATTTAGAGGGAAGTAAAATAGGGTGTTTGTGATATTCTAGAATGTCTGCATTTTTTAAGCGTCCACCGACACATAAAAAACCAGAGTTGTTTATGAATAGGCTAAGTGAGACCATGTTTTTATTTGAGAGTGATTTCCTATTTTGGATTTCAGAGATTTCTGAACTGAAGTGTTGGTGTTGAACAATTTTACAAATTGAGTTAGTGGACGTGAGAAGTTCATCTACAGATAGTGGACCAGTAAGAGTTTTAGTGGGAAATCTTGAATTGTGAATAAATCTGTGAACATATGCCATTGCGTGCACTAGTCTAGAAAATTTGGAAAATCTAAGAAATATTTTATGCCAAAAATTTTCTTCGATAGGTTTAGTGGTAAGAAGTGAGATTTTTGTCTCTTCTGGTAAGTTGCATTCATTAATTTTTTCATTAAAATGAGCGAGATTTAGATCGGGGTCTTGCAGAAATGAAGGACCTGACCACCATGAATCTAATTTTATAATGTTTTGGGCTAGTAATCCTCGAGATGCGTAGTCGGCAGCATTTTCTGCAGATTTTATGTGGCGCCACTGAAAGGCATTTGTCAATTCAGTGATTTGAGCAACTCGATTGGAAACAAAGGTATTCCAGCGGGATGCGTGGGATTGTATCCACGATAGTGCTATCCTTGAATCGCTCCACAAATTGACACTAGAGAATGACAGCTTCTTTTCATATATTGATATGATTCTTTTGGTGAGTTTTGAGAGGAGTAACATGGCACAGAGTTCAAGTCTAGGTAGGGTAGTTGTCCGGATAGGGCTTACCCGAGATTTTCCTGTAACCAGTATGCAGGAAACTGTGTTATCAGAGTATACAGTACGAAAGTAAATGCATGCTGCATAAGCCCTTTCGCTACTGTCAGCAAAACCATGAATTTGTATGTGTGCGACTTTCTTATTAAGAAATAGACAGCGTGGGATTTTTAAGGACTTTAAGTGAGGTATACTGTTTACAAAGGTTGTCCATTCTTTTTCCAAAGAGGGAGGCAAGATATCGTCCCAGTCCATTCGTTCAAGGAAAAGTTTCTTAATAAATAACTTTCCATGTAGAATCACAGGAGTTATCAACCCTAAGGGGTCATACATTTTGGCTAGAGTGGATAAGGCAATTCTTTTTGTAACGCGAGTGTTAGTTGGGGCTTCAGGTACTGAAATTGAGAGTGTGTCTGGAGAAGGGTTCCATGAAAGTCCTAAAACTTTATTAGAGGCATTTTCGATTTGGGTGTCATATGAAGTGGGTTGATCATTGTTACAATATTTTTCAGTGAACCTTGTGGAATTGGAAACCCATTTATGAGTTGAAATGCAAGCACTACCTAGAACGGTATTTAATTCGTGATATGTGGTTTCTAGGTCAGCTTCAGTTTCGGCACCACAGAGGATATCGTCTACGTAAGTTTGTGTAAGTAAGGCTTCACAAGCGAGGGGGTATTTTTGGATGTTAGTGGATGCAAGCTCTTTTATAGCCCGAGTAGATAAGAAACTTGAAGATCTGAGGCCGTACGTTACGCTAGTAAGTTCAATGCATTCAAGTGGTTTAGAGGGATCATCTCTCCACAGTATATTTTGCAGGAAGGTTTGATTTGGGTTGATATTTATTTGACGGTACATTTTTTGAATATCAGCAGTACAAACAAATTGGGGTATTCTAAAACGGCAAATGATGTCAAATAGATCAGGTTGTACCTGTGGACCTGTGAGCATAATGTCATTTAAAGAGGTTCCAGAAGAAGATTTACAAGATCCATCAAAAACAACGCGTAATCGAGTGCTGGTACTGCTCTCTTTTATCACGCAATGATGGGGCAAGAAATATTTGTGTTCGGATAAATTATTGTATAGTGTGAGTGGGATATATCGTGCATGATTAAGTGTAATGTATTCATCGATGAACCTTTTGTATTCAAGAAATAGAGAGTGATTTAATTGAAATTTCTTTTCTAAGCTTTCGAATCGTTTTTTAGCGATATGAAAAGAGTCACCTAGTTTGGTATGCTCTGAGGGGCATTTAAGGGGAAGATTTACTTGGAATCGTCCGGTTTCTAAAATTTTAAAGTTTTTCTTGAAGTCAAGTTCAGCAATTTCTTCAGTCGGGGTGAGAAGTTTTTTAGTGGGTATTTCCTCTATTTCCCAGAATTTGGGAAGAAGCGAGTTAAGGGAAGAAGTGTTTTCGGAGATAACATTGGAAGTTTGAGTAAATAAGGATACTCTTTTATTTTTTAGATGATTATGAGGTACATTACCAGCGACAATCCAACCAAAAAAGGTGTTTTGAAGTACAGGGAGATTTTTTCCTAATTTTACGATGCCATCGGTAATGAGTTCGTAGTATTTGTCAGCACCTATCAAAATGTCAATGCTTGAAGTTGAAAAGAACTCACTGTCGGCTAAGGAAATGTTGTGTGGTATTTCGAGCAATTCTAGGGGTATATGTGTCTGCGGTAGTGGGGTAGTTATTCTATCGAGTACGTAACAAGACATGTTAAGTTTATTGCTTTTATTATTAGTAGAGAAAATTGTAAGATTTGCCATTATGTTAGACATGATTGAGCTCTGGGCAATTCCAGAAATTTGAAGTGGTTGTTGGAGGGTTTTACAGCTAATTTTTTCAAAAAGATTTCTTGATATAAAGCTACTTTGACTAGCATTATCGAGAAGTGCCTTGGCTGTTATCATATGTCCTGATTTTGATTGAATAGATATTTTAATTGTTGCTAATAGAACATTACAAGGTTTAGCGGATAATGTAAGGTCGCCTGTGGTATCTAGAGATACCGCTGTGACAGACTCGGGGTGGATGTTATTGCCAGAGGAGGATGGCATGTCGTCGAATTCTGTATGATTTTTATTAGAATTTAAATTAGGATTTGATTTTTCTTGAGTTTGATGATAATTATGTTTTCTGGAGTTGGCATCAGAATGTGTTTGATTTGAATTGGATCTCCAATTATGTTGATTGCCTTGAGGATATGTAGTTCTTTGGCCTTGAGATGTGCCTGGATTGTGAGATGGATGCGAGAAGTTAGTGTTGTGGGTTTTGCGTACGTGCAAAAGAGTGTGATGTTTTTTAGAACAAATCGAGCAAGTTTTAGAGATGCATTCATTGTAAGAATGTCCTGTGCCCAAGCAGTTTGTGCACATGTGTTGAGAGTGTGTGAAATTTAATTTGTCAGAGTGTGGTAGAGATGAGAAACGTGGACAACGATATATTTTATGAGACAAGTCATTACAGTATATGCATTTAGAAGTGGAAGAATTATTGTAGGTAACATTGGTGTGAAGAGAAGTAGTGCGAGAGAATTTCGGAGAAGGTTTTTCCGTTTTATAGTCACGTGAGTCACTTAAATCACCTAATAAATTGCACCTATCTTCTAAAATGTCTAGAAACTCGTCTAATGTGGGTAAATCTGATTTAATTCTTTTTTCTCCGTATTGTTTTTTGGAGTTATAGTCAATTTTTCTTGACAAAATATAAACTAAGATGATGTCCCAAGTGTCTACTGGAATGTTTAAGTTTTTTAAAGATTGAATGTGTTTTCTTATTGTAGTTACGAAGTCTCTGAGTGTTTGGGCATTAACCTTAGTGAGAGTGGGGTAGTCCAAAATGGATTTTAAGTGTGCGTTGATTATATTTAAGTTATTAGAGTATCGTTTTTCCAAGAGGTCAAGAGCAATGGTAAAGTTTTCGTGGGTTAATTCGAGAGAGTCAATTAAGGCGAGAGCTTCATTTTTTAGAGAAGATTTCAGGTATATAAACCGTTGAATGTTTGTCAGAGAGGGGTTATCAATGATTAAGGAGGTAAAGAGTTGATAAAATGATATCCATTCATCGTAGTTGCCTGAGAAGATTTGAAGTGATAATTGGGGTAGCTTTACATTAGTAGGCGTGGTTTGTGTAACAGTGGGAGTTTGAGTGGGAAGACTGGGTAGATTTGACTCTACGAGAGATTTGCACTTTTCGCGTAATAAAGTTAAATATTTAAAATAATGTTTTTCCATAAGATCACGATTTTCAAGAGCATCGGCATCGTCAGTGGCTTGTTCTATGTTATCTTGTATAACATTATAACGTTCAAAATGTTTAATTATTGATTCTTCTCTTAGTTGTAATTCTGTTATAGTTAGTTGAGAATCTAAAAATTGATCACACCAATTATATGCTCGCGTTAAAGCCGACTTTGCCGTTGCTCGTTGTTTCTTCAGTGCCTCCATTATTCAATATAGGTTTTAAATCTAAACAAGTATGATATATGCAATCACTAAAAACACCTTAAATTCACTTGCGAAAACACTACCGCGTTAGATATAGCACAACTTTTATAAGCGCCCTGAAAGAGAAAACAATACAATACAAACAAATCAATAGAAATATCAATAAATGAATATTTAAATGTGTTGTAGAATATGTGTAGTATATATAAAATCGTTAAATATATGGAGGCACTGTGAAATCGGTAAGTATAATATTTATGATGTGTAAAAATATTAAAAGTATTTATTTAGTGAAATTTCAAAGATAAATAATAATAAGTTTTTCGCTTGAGCAAATAAATGTTTTTAATTCTTAAAACTAATTATTACAAAGAATTTCTTAACAGAATTATTATTCAAATTTTTATTTTTATGCGAAACAATAGTGTCTTTCTTAGTATCGAAATTATTCTGTGAGCACGTGGGAAGAAAGAACTTTTTCTGTACCTGCAGTGATGAGCGGTGTACCTGATGCCGTGAATTCTCACACAGCCAATGACGCGACGTAGCAATTTGTAGACTATAATATATTTTAAATATATTTGTGTTGAATTTGTTATTTATATAAATCCTAGTTTATAACATATGGGAGAAGGACCATGGAACGGGCTGGGTTCCTCTGCACCGTCCAAGTGGGCCGAATAAATACTTCGGCTGGGTACAAATAATTATAAGGTAATTATTTCGGATTAGCCTTCGATTTGGTATATTTCCATTAAGCGGTGGTTCTTTTTGTTACGTGGATTTAATTAAAACTACTCTTGCTCAGTAGAAATGTATTTTGATTATCAATAGTATACCCTTAATTTGTTTGATGAACAATATACTAATTACTATTTATTTGCTCATTGCTTGTGTAATGAATATTAACACTTACAGTTATTATTATTGACGTGATCGGATGGTTCAGAGCGATGTGTCTTCTCGGAGAGTTGAACGTACAAGAGGGAGAATTGTGTGCAATCTTTCGTATCGTCAAATTTTTCGTCTGTAACAAAGGGTTGTTAGGGGTAGGACGCGAGGGCGCTGTTGCCAGTTTGGATCAAATCCGAACATCTAAATAAATCAATTACCCTTCAAATAACATATTTAACACAAATATAATAAACCAAGTATAATATTTTTCAGTTTTGTGATCGATATATGAGGCTTTTACTAGGTAATAGCAATGTTTTAAGGTATTAGTCGATATTCATGACATTTAACTGGTTTTCCCTGAAAATTTTATTAACAGCTGTGTGTAGTTATAGTTATTATTTATATGAATGATAGGCAGTTTTATAGAAAAAAACAAATTGATTTCGAATATAATAATAACAATATTATTATTATGAGGCTTCCTCGTCCGATTCGTCACTAAAATCAGGCTCTGGCAAGATGTCTGTTACATCATTTCCCGTTTTTAAATTACGATACCACCCGTGATATTTCTCCGGTATCACATAGCTGTACCAAATCTCTCTTCTTTGCTATGCTAATTGGCAAATGTGCATCATAAAGTCGCTTAAGTTCTTCAAGATTGCTTGTATTAGTTGATAACTTGGCGTGCTTTTTTCTTGTTGACTGCCGTGCAGTATCAGTATGGAAATAATTGAAGCTTGTTGACATGTCATAATTAAAATAGTCTCTTTTAAAACATTCTCTTTGTCTCTCCTTTCATGAATCTCATTCTTTTTATCTTCAACCACATTATTTTTTCGCCGTTTTGGTCTTTTGTCCGGTTTTTAATTAAAGTGTGTGACAAATTTTTTAAATCGTAAAAGTCATAGTATTTAAATTCTTTACATTTGTATGGTTCTATACACACTTTTATCATCAACCTTGATATTTTTAGTTCCTCTTGCATTTTGAAAAACAGACAAGTAATCTGGCATCCCACAGATAGATCTGTTTTTTAGCGGTTTCAATACTACTATGGATAGAGTCAACTTCCATATAGGAATGTCCAGACTCTAAAAATTTGTGTTCAATAATATTTAAATGATCTATGTTTTGAACATAGCAAGGCTGCAATATTCTAATTACGATTCTCTCCCTCGCAGGTATCAGAAAATAAACTTATTTCACTTACTTACATATTCTGGAACACATTTTGATAAGTAGTGGAGTATAATGTTTCCTATTTCAGAACTTCCTCGTCTACCGTTGATTTCTGACTAGGCAAAACAGTAAGCTGCATTTGGTAATACGGCTTCATATACACACAAATTGTAGACATATAATTTTCGAGAATAATATAGTTGTCCAGTCAATCCACTTGGAATCTGTAGTACGGCCTGTAGATCGAAAATAATTGAAACAAAATCACATTGTTCATTAGATCTTTTCCTATCATTTTGTTTTTTAAGATTACGTACTTCTTTTCTTTTCTGATGTTCTCTATAACTGTCTTCTAAATCCGATTTGTCAGTTGGATTACCCCTATTATATTTATTACAAACTAAACATTGATCTTTTCTAGCAACAAAAAAGCTTAAATTATAGTCGTTAGAAAATATTCAGTCATTTATAAAAAGTACATTTTTCTTATACTTAAATTTTTGTCCAAATATCTATGCTTTGAACTTTGGCGAATATAATGTGGGCCCATGGTTGGAAAAGACTCAATATGAGCCTTCACGATTTTTCGGGTTTTACTGCTTGTTTTATTTGGCGGTGTATGCTTGTCTCTTTTATTCGTATCTGCATAACAGTCTAGAATATCAGTTTTTCTTACATCTTGTATTAACGACGCTGATATACAAAGTGTCTTACAAAAAAATTTCTCACATACCTGTATGTCTTGATCATTCAAAGAAAAGTAACAATTTTTGGAAAATGCACGTGGTTTTTTAAACTTCGACGAACTGCAAAGACTCTCTTTGGTGGCTCCGTTTTAATACGTGCAATAAGAAAATGTTTCTGGCCTATATGTTCTAATTTTCAATAATCACGACATAGTTTTTGTCTGTAATCTTCGCTGAAATAACTGGCATATATGTAAAAGCACTCTAAACAATTAACTGGTTTTGTCAATTTTGCTGGTCGATGTTCTCTTTTTTATCTTATAAGGCAAACCCTCAGCACGTCTCCTTTTTGCGACATTTATTACCCAATCTTTGGGGTTAGCTTTTCTCCAACGTTTTAGTGGACGTAGGTCTTTTCATACTTTGTCAAGAAGTAGATTTAATATCCAACTAGCTATTTCAGTTGACACTAAATTGTTCGTGGGTGCACCTATTTTAGTGTTTTTTTTCTCATCATTTAGGCTATCAAAGACAGCTGTGTGTAAATCATATAGACTTCCTAGAAAGAGTCTCTTCACTTGGCTGATATGTGGGGTCTACATCTGAAAAGTCACTATCAAAAATGGATTCCATTATTGAGACTATATTGTTATCAGAATCATCAAGAATTGAACTGCTGTCTTCAGTTATTCTATCTGTGTTTGTGTTATAAGATCATTTATGGGTTTAGCTTAATAACCATTTCTAAATTTTAACTCAACCCGTTTTCAGGTAAAATGAAGTAAGTGTACTTAAAGGTTTTTACTAGTCGATATGAAAGAGAAATTTTAATAAATCATACACGTAAAATGTATTAAAGACACTTATCACCTTTTTACTGAATATGGTATGCAGTAGTAGAAATATTATTGTTGTCCGGCATAATAATATATGTGGGTTTACTTTGTTTTACATGCAACAAAACTTTAATTTTATGAAAGTAAGTAGCGATATATTGTTTTATTTGAAAATGAAAAGTTGATTAGGTGTAACTTATTTGTTTATTACACAAATTATCTGCTGAATGGTAAGTCGTATCATTTATTGGGGTTTACCTGTATGTAGAGCAGAAAAAGCTGAGAATTTTGGTATACTTAACTCAATATTTTAAAATTTGTCATTTACCTGGTTTTCGCAGTATACCGACGATATATTATATAGATTTTCCTTTGTCGTCTTCTGATTATGTATCTCAATTCGTTCCTAATTAAGCACATGTTGTCCACAAGGTACCTCTCTCATGTTTTAATCACTACTTTTTTTTACCTTTTGCCATAGTTTTCCTCATTTTCTTTATTCATATCGATTTCACTCTTAAAGAATATTGGGTAGTTTATTGTTTCATGAAACTTTCTCCTTATATGTTCGTATCATACAAGTTGTCTAGTTATTATAGCGTATATAATGTCGTATGTTAATTCCATTTTATTTAACAACAAAATACTAAAAACTTTGTTTTCAAAATTTATACCAAATTAATTGTATCTTATCACTACAGCTGTTTCGGCAGATTGCCTTTCTCAAGTCTCAAGTTTCTCGAATCCGTCAATCATCTATTGTATTTCTTATCATGATTTTAACGCAGCTGTGCTCCATTAGTCCATTTTTGTTGCTATTTGTCACTGTTTCCCTTTTTTCTTTATTGTCATTTTAACGTAGCGCTACAACACTGGGTGAGTCTTCGCGAACTACAACTTTTTTCCAAGTTGATAGATTTTCCACGAATCTTCAATGAAATGTTAATTTTCTAAGATATGATTGGATGTTTTCTCTCTATTGTATACTGAGACACCCAAGTGGCATTCTTCTGTGCTAAGTTTCTTCCATACCAGTTTTACAAGTTTGACATCTTGGCGGCTATGCATGTGTCCGATCTACCTTAAGCGATTTATTTTCCTGAATAATATCGTTATAAGAGCTTTCTTTATTCAGTATATGTTCTTATTCTATACGGATTTGTAGTGATATAATAATGAGGTTAAAAAATTTTAGAAGAATTATGCTCTGTAGTTCTTTAGTGACATTATTATTAACCGTGATTATTGATCTAAGATATTTAAAGTATTCCATACTTTCAAAATTGTAGTTGTTGACTTTATTATTTTATCTAGATGTATTGAATTGCTCTCTTCTCTTGATTCGCTTGTATTTGGTTTTCATTTTGTTAATTTTAAGTGAAACAGTTTTGGTACTCTCCTCACTTTGTTAAAGATGTCGTTTGCGGATGGGAGAGAGTTTCTTATGAGATCAATGTCATTAGCATATGCTAGGAGTGCTTTGTACCTTGGTCCATTAATGGATTGCATCTTAAATATGCGTTATTTCTATTTTAGTAAGCTGTTCATTAATTTTTTTGAATATTTAAATCGAGAATCTGTATTTATTCGACTGTTTTATAATACAGTTTCTTGGCGCCTATTTTAATCTCTGTTTTTTTGACATAGGGAGTTCGGTGGTATGTCCTTAACGTTTTCATAACCAACGTTCGAAAATTTGTCTTACTGTAAAGTGATGACGATTTTACTAGAAAATATAGTGCTATTTAATAATAATAAAGTTCAAGCTACAATTCCTATATGCATTAACTTGGTACTGATATCTCTGCTCCCCGATCCCAGGTAGCAGTCAGGAAAACAATAAAACTGCTACACTCATGCTTCCTATTATCCAACGATTAGCCAGTCCAGGACTATACGCCTTATTATAGTACTGATATTGCTTCTGCCCCTCATAAGTGAATTTAATATTCAAGGAAGGTTTTGGAAATTTAATAGGATTTTGTATGTTAGAATATTATTTCTCTGAGAAAGTGAAAAATATCTATTTTCTACCCGGTTTAATCCATAAATTAAATATTAGAATGCTATAGAATAATGCTACAAGCAGCAAAAAAACGGTCTAATAGTCAGTAATCAGAAAACCAAATAAATGTTCTTTAACATACAAAAGAAAGGATGTAGAGTAGGGCATAACGTAACACTAAACCCATATAATTTTGAAAGATTGCAGCATTTTGGGTATCGTAGATAACGTTGTCACATAAGAAATAAAATGGAATATTCAGGTAACTAACTGATGTATATATAACCCTCATAACACTTTTAAATCCAGAAGTCTAATACGAATCCCTAAAATAAGGATATATAAAATAGTGATTAAACCAATGCTATTGACTGGATACATGACGAGAACGCTGACAAAACAATGTAAGTAAAACTCAGGTATTAATTAGATCAGTATTACCAGAAAACCCATTAGAAGTATTGCCAAGAAATGTAGAGCATATAGTGAAATCTAAATATCGTAGAATAAGATATTCAGACAGTATCGAGCGAAAACATTATTGATGAGGAAAGAGAGATCCATCGCTGAGAAAGTGAGAAACTAATTGCCAAAAGCAAAGGGTACTTTGTAATAAAGTACCCGTACTCTAAAGCATAAGCATGTCTTTTCCTACTCTTTAAGTAAGTGATGGATTCGACTGTCACTTGATGGAAATTTATTTTATCTGACAATAAAACAGGAATGGGTTTACATGTTATAGCCTGTAACTGAATAAGTTGAAAAGGGGACAACTGTTTGTCTCAAGTTGGTGATTTAGAATTATGGCTGTATTTTTTAATTTGCTGATTTCCCTAAATTCTAATTTCCATAGAATCTAAAAATACCTTAAGGCTTTTATTTTAAATATACTTTTTTAGTAATGAAAATACGTATACAGAACCTTTAATATACCTGTAACCTTTGATTTCTGGGATAAACCCATCTTCTGAGCAATACCGTCGATATATTTATTTGAAATTTTGTACACTTATTTTACCCGTTTATGTCCTTATTATCCATATATGAGTTGTCACCGATATGATAAACTCACTTACTTTTCACAAAGAGACTCTATATTAAGTACGGTGATTACTATACATATCTGATTCGAAATATCGTCTAAAAGTAACAGTATGTAAAATTTAAATTTTTAATGAAAAGTTAAAGATTAGCCATTTATTATGGAGTTCAAAAGAGAAGCCTTTACGAAAATTTAAGTACTAATAAGACCACCGCAATCTGACGTACCCTGGGTAATGAACAAAAAATTAATCGGCTAATCACCCGTTCAATATGATTTTTGTCAAATCGGCCCTTTTTAGGACCAACTATTCTAATTATGTCTATAAATATTAAGGGTGCTTAGCACAAATGTGACATATTTCTAGTGCAGGAAACATATAGAGGGCCAAACCTAGGGTATTTGGTATTAATATGATTCCTGAAAAACACATAATAAATGTAAAAGTGCTATCTCTGCTGGCAAATAAGTAAAGAAAAACTTAAATGAGAGAGGACAAAACCAGTCAGCTGAGGGAACCTTTCAACTATGTTGAGCTTGGATCCACTATCTACCTATATAATGAACAATATTACGGTTACTGACTGAAGATCTGAGCACAAAGCTTATAAAATTTGTACCAAAAACACAACAATTACTGATATCCAAAGTCTGCAGACAAGCAAAGCAAGGACAAAGTTGTTACCTTGTTTAAACCTGCAAAAACTCCAACGACCACAAAAGCTATCGGTCAATATATTTATTTTGTCAGCTATATAAAATACTTCTGCACATAATCCTTAATATAATTTTACCGATAAGTTTTTTGTGATTAACGCTTTAGACTTACTTCGTCAATTTTGGGCTATCCAACAATAATTGCAGAATGTCATAAGTGAAGAATATCAATTTGCTATCCGGATTTAATCCATAAATTAAATAATGGGATGCTATAAAATAATGATATTAGCGAACAAAAAAAACGGTCTAATAGTCAGTAATAAAGCATATAAATGTTCTTTAACATACAAAAGAGATGACGTAGAGAAGGGCATAACGTAACAATAAACCCATATAATTTTAAAGGATTGAAACGTTTTAGATATCGTAGATAACTTTGTAACATAAGAAATAAAAGGGACTATTCAGGTAGCTAGCTGATGTATACATAACTCTTATAATACTTTTAAATTCAGAAGTCTAATACGACTCTCTTAATAGTTCGACTCGAGCAGCCGAACAGTACGGACGTGAGAGAGAAGCGTGCTTAGGTGGGGGCGACTGACCTATTATCAACGGAGCTTTTCAGCTCCCGGTGGGTAAGACGCCGAGTGTGGCATAGGCACTTGTCCTACATATTAGCGAAAAGCGGATGCGAGGTTGTTACTAGTTAAACCGTCGAGGAGCTGTTTTTATAGGCTTGTCGCGGAGGCTATAATAGCTTCGCGTTTGCGAAGAATTCGGGATCACCTCAGTGTGTCGTCAGGGATGACACTGTAAGGCCTTGACATTTGACAAGGTCGGACAGAAACGGCCCCTGCTCCTGAGGTGTGAGAAACAGGAAGAGGATCCCTCACTGTGAATACAGGGAGTGAACTACCGCGAGGTACCTGGGACGGCACCCAGTAAGCCGTACTAACAGCGGTCAGTCGGTGGAAAAAAAACAGAGTCGTCTAAGTAGAATTTTCTTATATCTTATGAACTATTTGTTCACTGCCTTACGGCAATATGAGTGATATTCCCCCCCCAGAAAGTGTTGTCACGCAGGTGACAACACAAGAAGAAGAAGAGAATGATTTAGCCGAATCATCAAACCCCTCTGTTGACAGCTCGATCGAGCTATATAATAAATTTATTAAATCGACTAATCCCGCGATCGACGACATAGAAATCGTAATATCTGACGATGACTCCTATCTGCCCGAGTCGGAGGAAGAAAAAAGCGAAATCGACACCGATGACGATATCAATACGATGGACGCCATCGACGAAGAGCCGAGCCCAGCTGCAGAATTGCGCGAAGCCCCACCCCCAACTGTAGTAGAGACACAACCCGCCGTGGACAACGTCTCCAAAAATGAAGCCGAGCCCGAAATCGGCAAGAAAATGAAAAGGCTAAGGCCCAAAGAAGACTTTTCGGAAGACGAAGAAGTAATGAAAAAGGCCAGAGAAATGGCGGAAAGGGAAAAGGCCAATGAGCTTTTAAGGTCGGTCAATGTACTGACGGAACAGATCAAATCCCTTAAAGAAGAAAGCCGTATCCGCAAGGAAAAGGCAAATAAACAAATCCAAGACCTTCTCGCTCAGATGACTGAGCTGAGAAACGAAAACAAAGAAAAGGACAAGGAGATACAAAAACTTGTACAACATATAATGGCATTAACAGCAGCCAAGGAGAAAGAAGAGTCAATAATGGAAATCGACCCGTGGAAAGCCTCCCTCGATAATGACGTTGTAAAGCTATTGGAACTAGGAATCGGTTCACCTCCCCCCGTAAAGCCATCCGGTAGCAAAGGTAAGCCTAAAGAGCCGGAAAGAATCATAACAACCAAAGAACCTGCAGGTTGGACACAAGTCCAAAACAAAAAAGGAAAAAAGACAGGCACCACTACTGAGAAATCAGACAGTAGTGTGAAAACAAAAATAAGCGTCGCCGAAAAGCAGACGCAGATAATAAATCAGCGGAAAGAAATTGAATTTAACAAGGCTGCGAAAGAGGCTCATGAAAGAAGCCAGAAAAAGAAAACTGCCCAAAATAACTTGAGCAAAAATAGCCAAGTTGAAAAAGAAAACGACGTACCAAAAGACTCACCGCAAACAAGCGAGGAGCCTATAGTAAAAGAGCCGAAACCACCGGCGATAATCCTAAAAACTGTAGGAGAACACCAAAAAATCCTGCAGAGAGCAGCCAACCAAGGCATAATATCAGTCAATAAGTTTGCACGATCAGGCAGATCGATTGTTATTAACACAAAAACCAGAAAAGATTACCTAGGAATGGTACACATCCTAGAAGAACACAGTCCAAAAGTAGAATTCATCGCATATCCCATAGATAGCGATAAACTAAAAAGAGTCATTATAAAAGGGCTATCTGCTACTACTAGCACAGTAGCAATTAAAGACGAACTATACAATAAAGGAATAGAAGCAACAAGGGTGATCAATATGATCTCCAAAAAAGCTGATAAAAAAGTACTGCCACATTTTATCGTCACCCTCAAAGAGGAAGACGTTGCAAAAATTAAAAAAATATCTGATGTATGCTACATGCGCATCTATGTGGAGGATGAATTCAAAATCACAAAAGACACCCTACAGTGTTATAACTGTCAAGGGTTCTATCACAGCTCAAAGGCTTGCCATTGCGGATCCAGATGTGTAAAATGCGGAGAAAACCACATCAGTAACGACTGTGAGAAAAGCCGGGAAACCGGCCCCAAATGTGCAAACTGTGGTGAAGCGCACACAGCAAATTATAGAGGATGCTCTAAGGCCCCCAAAAAGAAAACACCTGCCCCAACAAGACCGGTAGGAAGACCCATAAACAGCGCTCCAATCAACAAAGGAGTCAGCTACGCACAGGCAGCGAAAAAATCCGCTGAAACCACCTCAGAATCTCCAGCACAACCACAAGAAGTGTCGGTACAGGACGCAGCTACCCTCATCGCAAACTTCCATACAGAGTATAATAACAAAATGATGGAAATGATGTCCATGATGGACAAAGCAACAAAAATGATGACTGCATTTGGAGAAGCCGTCCGAAAATGTTAGCAAACCAAAACGAAGATCTACGCATTGGGTCATGGAATTCCGGCGGAATATTCAAAAAGATCAACCTTCTGGATGAAATAATAAACAGATTAGAGCTCGATATCGTAGCACTTCAAGAAACCAAACTAGTGGAAAGGAAAAAAACAAAATTTCCAGGCTACGATATCTATAGAACGGATCATAGAGCATTATCAGGAGGAACAGCTGTATTAGTCAAAAGGGGACTCGAACACGAGCACATCCCAACACCAGACGGACTGGTGACAATGGAAGCCACAATTATTCGACTTAAGGCCAACAACGAAACACTAAAAATAGTGTCAGCTTACGTTAGACCACATGATCCGATTTTCAACGAAGATTTGAGCCTAATACTGAACTCAGAAGAGCCAACTATAATTATTGGAGACCTTAATGCTAGATCTCCCAATTGGTTTGACAGGACGACCAACCGAAACGGAAGATATCTCTGCAACCATCTCGAGAACAGACCGAACACATATGTCATCGGACCAACAGAACCGACATGTTTCCACGGAGAACTCCCTACGTATCTCGACATTGCAATCCTACACAACATGGGTCAACAATACGAGATACACTCTCTAAATGAAGGCGATTCGACACATAACCTAATCGTCCTGACCCTGGGCGCAACAGAATTGAACTATTTGCAGCCCCACAACAGAAAGAAAACAAGTTGGCCAAACTTTAGAAGAATTGTGAGCGAGAACATCGGTAACATCCCAACAATTAATAATATTACAGAACTAGAAGACAGTGTAATAAAACTAGAACAAGCAATAAACAATGCTATCGATGCCAGCTCCAAAACCGAAACAATCACAAGACAAAAAGGAAGATTCAGGGATATAAGTATAGAACTTCAAAACCTAATCAAAGAGAAAAACCGGAAAAGAAGAAGAGCCTACCGCACAAGAATGGTAGAAGACAAAAGGATTGCAAATGAGCTAGACAGGGAAGTGAAAAAACAACTTCAAAATCATAGAAATGAAAGCTGGGACTCCTATATCGATGAGCTAAATCCTAACAAATCCGCCTTCTGGAAGTTATCTAAAATCCTTCGAAAGGACAAGAAACCCATACCTCCCCTACACGGAGTAAACGGGATTGTCCATACGGAAATCGACAAAGCCGAAGTCATGAAGGACGAACTAGAAAGGGCGTGTAGAAACAACGAAGACCCCGACGATGACATAGACTTTGAAGAAGAGGTAGAAAGAACAGCGAGAAGACTTAGAAGGAAAAAGGGCAGAATAGGTATTACACATACATCTCCCGAAGAAATAAAGGAACTTATAAAAATGACAAATGCCAAAAAAGCCCCAGGACCCGACAACATCACAAATAGGGCGCTGAAAAATCTACCAACAAAAGCTATTGTTTATATCACTAACATAATAAACAACATGCTAAAACTACGATATTTCCCAGATAGGTGGAAAGAGGCACACGTAATAATGATTGCAAAACCTGGTAAAAACGGCACATTTCCGCAAAATTACAGACCTATCAGCTTATTATCATCTATAAGCAAGATAGCGGAAAGAGTTATACTAAAAAGACTCAATGAAGAATCACAAATGCTAGGAACCATACCAGAGGCTCAATTCGGGTTCAGAAGCGAACACTCCTGTGAATTACAGGTACTACGACTTACAGAATTCATCACCAAAGGATTTAATGAAAAAATGTACACAGCTACAGCTTTTCTGGACGTCAGCAAAGCCTTCGACAGAGTCTGGCACCATGGACTCATCTATAAAATGAATGAATTTGGTTACAGTGAGGCGATGACATGCCTCCTTGCGTCATATCTTGCCAACAAAAGGTTCAGAGTTCGAATAGGGGCAACCCTATCCGAAGTCGGGACCCTGGAGGCGGGTGTGCCTCAGGGAGCGGTGCTGTCGCCGTACCTGTACACCATCTATACGGCCGACACGCCAAAAGAGCCAGGCTCTCTGTTGAGTCTTTACGCTGACGACACAGCAATAGCTGTTAGCTGGAGAAACCCGGATCATGCAGCTAATCATCTGCAAAGAGCACTAAACAGATTCCAAAGATGGTGTATAAAATGGAAAATAGCCCTAAATCCAGATAAAACACAGGCTGTAATGTTTAGTCACAGAAGAAGTGTAACAAATCGCGAAATTACAATCGAAAACACCCCAGTAGACTGGACCAACCAGGCTAAATATCTAGGGGTACATCTAGATAAGAAGCTAACGTTCACTGAGCACATCAATCAGCAAATACGCAAAGCCAAAGCGTTGAAAAGTCAGCTCTCAACACTTATTGGAAGGAAAAGTAAACTACGATTTAAAACCAAAATCAGGGTTGCGAATAGTATTATCCTGCCAGTCCTAACATATGCATCCGCTGCGTGGGGACACACCTGTAAAACAAACAGGAAAAAGATACAGACTACTCAAAATCAAATAGTCAGAGATGCCCTTAAGATACCAAGGTACGTACCCTTGAGATATGTATATAGAGACTCAGGACAAACAAGAATCCTACGCACGCTAGACGAGAGAGCATATGAAATTTTTAACGGACTAAGAAACCACCCCAGCAGAATGTTAAGAGAGCTGACTAACTACAATGAAAACACAAGGACGGTACACAGAAGACCAAAACAACAGATAGCTCGATATAGGGAGAACCCGAACGAATAAATAAAGAATGAGATGGTTGCAAGAAGAACGAACAAAGAAATGCAGTCAATCAGAAAACACACCAAAAAAAACTCTGGCGAGAGGGTACGCTTTTCTTTTTTAGGTTTTTAGGTTTTTAGGTAATTATAAGTCCAATATACACCGGCGTGTGTGAGAGCATTATACACTTGGGAATGCACACCCCAATACACGCACACAAATAGGATTAAGGAAAAAAGGAAAGAATTGTTGCCCAGGCATTTTATAGTCCCGACGCCACAAGGAAGTCCACAAAAAAAAAACAAAAATAAAACAAAAAAAAACAAAAAAAAAGTGTTTTCTGATTAAATAACGTAAATTCATATTGATACATTCATACTTTTCATTAAACCGTTTAACGTAAATTTACCTTATATAGCAAATATAGAATTCTATATACCGCTCCGCGGACTAGGCCCTTAAGGCAGATCGAAATGAAAGATCTACTCGCGAAATCCGAGCACTGAGGTCATGTGCGGCATGCATGGGCTTGGTGGCCGGACCCCTCTCGGGTGCTCAGCCGGCGAGGAGAACAAAATTTATTTTGCCAAATCGGCGGCTGAGTGACCGAGCACACACTCTTTTCCGGACATAGAGTCATCAGCTCAGGCTGATGGCTCTATGGTCGGAACACACGCTCTTTTTTCTTTTTTTAGGGACTCAAGTTCCGACATAAAGCTAGAGTAAAATCAATTGAGTCAGTAAAGTAAATAGGGAGAAAAGCCTAGATGTGGCTACCCCTACAGTTAGGTGGCATAACCACATTCACTAAAAACCGAGGATGTCCTATTACCCAGGGCATCTTAAGTAAATTTCAGATCATAAGCCTCCTCACGTAAGTCACACGATGAGGAGGGGTGGTGGAAAAGCCTGGGGGTCAGATAGGTACCACTTCGACTAGCGAGGTGTGACCGGTTTGATCTTCGGACATGTGGATCCCATTCTTACATTGGTATACACATGTTCCTAGGGGCAGGGTTGATCACTGCGTGTGTGTGTGTGTGTACGACTCTCTTAAATCAGGATATATAAAACAGTGATTAAACCAGTGCTAATGTGTAGATATGTGACGAGAACGCTGACAAAACAATGTACGTGAAACTCAGGTATTAATTAGATCAGGATTGCTAGAAAAGCCATCAGAAGTATTTTCCGACTTACAAAGGTCCGCGTACTAACCATTAACGAACGGAAATAATGCCAAGGTCAAATACGTATATAAAGAGCAACGTCGTACAAGAAGCTAAATCTCAATGCTAAAGTTGCGCTGGCTATATCCAAAGGCTTTATAATAAATGCATTGCCAAGTTAAATTGGGAGGATGCCCCAAGAGAAAAAATGTCCTTAGGACTTCCACAAATGAAGGGGGAAGGTAACATGAGGTCAGATTTAGGAATCATGAGACTATCTACCGATCCATCATATTTATCAACACATGCCTGTTCAACTACCTGCTATCCTACCTATAGTCAATACTCATCTGTTGGGGATTATCAAATCAATTACATGTAATCAAACAAACCAGAATAAAAAAAGTTATCCCAGGAAAGGCACTTCAGAAATATTGACATAAATTTTTAAAACGTTATTTACGTGGCTTATTAAAATTTAAATTTTTAATGAAAAGTAAAAGATTAGCCATTTGTTATGGGGTTCAAAGAAGAACCTTCACGATGTTAATTTTTTGAGATATGATTGGATGTTTTCTCTTCATTGTATACTGAGACGCCCAAGTGGCATTCTTCTGTGCTAACTTCCTTCCATACCAGTTTTACAAGTTTGACATCTTGGCGTCTATGCATGTGTCCGATCTACCTTAACCAATTTATTTTCCTAAACAATATCGTTATAAGAGCTTTCTTTATTCAGTATGTGTTCTTCTTCTATACGGATTTGTAGCAATATGATAATGAGGTTAAAACAATTTTCCTATTATTTTCCTTTCAAATATTCGTAGTTCTTCTTTATCTGTTTTAGTCATTGTCCATGATTCGCATCTATGTATTAAAATAGGTAAAAAGTTTAAATTATGATCTGTATTTCTTTAGTGGCTTTATTATTAACCATGATTATTTATCTAAAATATTTAAAGTGTTCCATATTAATGAAATTGTAGTTGTTAACTTTAATATTTTATCAAGATTTATTAATTTGGTCTCTTCTGTTGATTCGCTTGTATTTGGTTTTCATTTCGTTGATTTTAAGTAAAACGTTTTTCGTGCTCTCTTCACTTTATTGAAGATTTTTGCGGAGGGGAGAGTTTCTTATGAGATCTATATCATTAGCACATGCTAGGAGTGCTTTGTACGTTGGCCCGTTAATAGATTACATCTTAAATAGGCCTCATTTCTATTTTAGTAAGATGTTCATTAATTTTTTGACTATTTGAATCGAGAATTTACCTGTTTCTTGGTGCATATTTTCATCTTTGGTTTTTTGTTTCCCGTATCATGAGTATAAGGATTTTGCTGGATATCCACATAGGGAACCCGGTGGTATGTACATGATATTTCCATAACCAACAATCGAAAATTTGTCTTATTGTAAAGTCATGATGATTTTACTAGGAAATATAGTGTTATTTAATAATGTGTTTAATTAAACACATATACCAAAACGCAATAGCCAGTATTAGAGTGGGTGATCGTCAAACCCAGAAATTCCCGATACAACGTGGAGTACGCCAGAGGGACACCATATCACCGAAACTGTTCACTACGCTTTTGGAATATATATGTAAAAGGGCAAAACTGACCGACAAGGGCATAAATATAAACGGAGAAAAGCTTAGCCATCTAAGGTTTGCAGATGATATTGTACTAATAGCTGATAGGATAGATGAGGCCAAAGAGCTTTTAAATCAGCTCTACCTTTCCTCGCTAGAAGGGGGATTGAAAATAAATATATCTAAAACCCAGATGATGACAAATCTTGTAGTCAGCGAAGATATATGCGTAGGAACAAGATCCATAGACCAGGTAATGGCCTATAAATACCTAGGTCATGAGATTCGCATAGGAAAAGATAACCAAACCGTTGAGCTTCTCCGTCATATAAGACTGACTTGGGCAGCCTTCGGCAAGCTAAACCATATTTTTAAATCGTCTGATATACCAATATGCCTTAAAAGAAAAACGTTTAATCAGTGTGTTTTGCCAGTGTTAACTTACGGTGCGGAAACGTTGATCATGACAAGGAGAACAGTTCAAAAGATCCGTGTGTGTCAAAGGGCGATGGAGCGTGCTATGTTGGGCATTTCACTACGAGACAAGACCCCAAATCGCCAGCTACGACAAAGAACCGGAGTGGCTGATGCAGTAGAGAGAGTAGCAACACTAAAATGGAACTGGGCAGGTCACGTGGCTCGAATGACAGATAATAGATGGACAAGCGGATACTGGAATGGAGACCAAGAGATGATGACTACCGAAGCAGAGGTCGTCCACCAACACGTTGGACTGACGATCTAAAACGTTGTCATAGGAATTGGATGCAAGAGGCACAAGATCGAAATAGATGGAAAATTATGAGGGATATCTCTGTCCAGCAGTGGATAAGCGAAGATTAAATGATGTTAATAATAATAAAGTTCAAGCAACAATTCCTATATGCATTAACTTGGTAATGATATTTCTGCTCCCCGATACCTGGTGCAGTCCCGAAAGCAATAAAATTGCTAGACTCATGCTTCCTATTATTTAACAACTAGCCAGTCCAGGACTATACGCCTTATTTTGGTACTGATATTGCTGCCCCTCATAAGTGAACAGAATATGCAAGGAAGGTTTTGGCAATTTATTAATTTTGTGTGTTAGAATAATATTTCTTCGTGAAAGTGAAGAATATCTATTTGCTATCTGGATTTAATCCATAAATTAAATATTAGAATGCTATAAAATATTGCTATTAGCAGCAAAAAACGGTCTAATAGTCACTAATAAAAAAATCAAATAAATGTTCTTTAACATACAAAAGAGAGGATGTAGAGTGGGGCATAACGTAACGCGATACGATAAAGCCATATCATTTTAAAAGATTGCAGCGTTTTAGATATCGTAGATAACGTTGTCACATAAGAAATAAAAGGGAATATTCAGGTAGCTAATTGATGTATATATAACCCTTATAACACTTTTAAATCCAGAAGTCTAATACGAATCTCTAAAAGCAGGATATATAAAACAGTGATTAAACCAGTGCTAATGTGTGGATATGTGACAAGAATGTATTAATTAGATCAGGAATCAGGATTGCTAGAAAAGCCATCAGAGGTATTTTCCGACTTACAAAGGTCTGAGTACTAACCAATACGAACGGAACTAATGCCAATGTCAAACAAATATATAAAGATAGCAATGTCATACAAGAAACTCAATCTCAACTCCAACGTTTAGCTAGCTATATCCAAAGGCTCTCTCAATAACTGCATTACCAAGTTAAATTGGGAGAATGCCACGAGACGATGTCTACAAATGAAGGGTGGAGGTAACATATGATCAGATTTAGGAATAATGAGACTACCTACCGACCCATCATATTTATCAACACTTGCTATTCTACCTACAATCAATACTTCTCTGTTGGAAGCTATCAAATCAATTACTTGTAATCAAACGAACTAGGCTTAAAAAAATTATCCCAGGAAAGGCACCTCAGAAATATTGACAAATTTTTAAAACGTCATTTACGTGGCTGAGTTTACAATAGAAATGAGGAGACAAAAAGAAGAAAAGGCAATAGAATCTTGCTGTGTTTTGACTATGCGATGACGATGATCTTAATATAACATAGAGGGAGATAGAGAGAAGAATGTCTATGTTTAATCTAGAAACCGCTGGTTTTCTCCCTTTCGAATTGGGTATGTATATGTATTACCATAGATAATAAAAGCAAGAGGACTATAATTATAAAACTTTATCTAAAAAGTAAAATCAATAAACAAATTATATATACAAAAGGATTATATAAGTAAATCCCTAATATTTACACAGACTGCTATACAAAAAGTGAACGGATGAGCATAAAAACACAACTGTTTTAAAAACATAATATTATTAGACGAATTGTGGATTCATTTCACGCAAACTAAACCGGTTTAGTTAACATACTACAAAATAAATCAGAAGACTATGCTAAAATATGATACGGCAAGAAAAAGGCAATGACTTTTACAGCTGATTGTCGTATACATATCAAAATAACGCAATTATGACGATTTGTCTACAGCATATGAATATTGCCTCGTAATTTTATATGGACGGCGTAATTCATCACTTGACCAAGTGCCAAAATATGATTTTGAGATATTTGACTTTAAAGTTTTCACTCTATTAAAATTCACTATATGTTACAATTGTCGTAATTTTTTGTTTTCGAATACAGTTTTTCATGTTTCTTATAAGTGCGAAATAGTAACTTATCCAATATTAAAGAAAAACAAAAAAAAAGTCTTTTGGTCGACTTACGATTTTCGCCACATTGTGTAATTGTGTTATACATCAGTAGACCAAGCGACATGGAGGTCGTTTGGTCTAGTGATGAGTAACTAAAATATCACTTTTAGTGAATTATTGGTAGGCCACAAGCTATTATTTCTTTTTGGGTATGACAAAAATAGTCGTTGTTTTTGAATATTTTATATTACTTAAGAAATTAATCAAAAATATAAAATCTTTTAATGTCGTCTTCTATTGTATTGTTTCTGAAAAGAGAGCAATACAAAGGTTTTGCATCATTTGGTATTAGGTGCGTTAAAGATTGTCGTTAAGCTTAGGCACAAAAAGTGGCTTGCCTGTGGGCCAAAGAGGAATCAAGTGGTTACTTACGGATTGCATTGCAACAGGCCGTCCTTTTTAAAAATCCTTGTAAAGATTTACTTCAACTTCACTAGTGTTAAGTTTTCATAAAAATAATGAGTGGTATATCCTTTCTTATTTAAATTTCTCTTGTTTTAAACCAGCCTTACTGTTTTCTATGTCTGACTTACGGTTTGTAATCATAGTTTCTAACTTCTTTGTTCCAACGAATTCTTCTTTTTTCATTCTGTGAACTACTAGTGGTTTCTTTTTACGGGATTTTTTTGATCACGTTTATTTAATCATCAACGATATATAAACGTTGTTGAAATTTTAGGGCATTTTCAAAATCTCCAAAATCACTACCATTGGGTAAAAGCTATGACTAGGAAGAAAATAGCGTAATGTAATTTTTTCAATGGTAGGATGAGTTTCCAAAATCGTTTTCAGAATCAAAACTATTTTGATTTTGCGGTTTTGGCCGCCACAAGAGTCTGACCAAAAAATTACATGTCTCGCAGAAGTAACATTTTCTTCAATATGTTTCTTAAGACAAATGCCTACGTCCTGGGCTCCCCGACCAGCTTCACCTTCTATCCAAATATAACAATGACCTTTGTCATCCTTGGCGCTATGGATACCAAGATTGTAAATACATAATTGACGCTTATAATATACAATATTCAAACATATCAAAACAAAAGGTTTCCACTTCTGGTTGATAGTTGCTTATCTTCTAAGTGCACATTTTTTCTTTTTTTAACTTGCTTATTTGTTCGTTATCTGCGCAACTTTTAATTTCTAATTCGAAACAATCACATCTACTACAAGTAACTTTTTTCAACTTTTTTCTTTGGAGATTAAATCGTGTTAAAAACATTTTTTTGTAAAACGAAAATTTAACAAGGTCATTGTTTGCTTCTTTAATGTACAATTCATACATTTTACTTAGTGTTATGTCTTTTGTTAGGTATTCTCTTTCTGTGTTAGCTCTTCTGTAATGTGACTATTATAGAAAAATTTAAGCAATAACTGCCTCACTACTACCTCAACAAGTTGCCAACGTCACCATTGTTAACAACGTTTATGTACATATGTTGCCAAATATTCGATTTAAAATCATTAAAACGCTCGCAAGAGGCGCTTGGTCTACTGATGCAAACCTAATACACAAAAATTAGTCGCTTGCTCTAGTTATGCAAAATTCAAAATCCAAAATAAAAAGAAAGGCACTTAATCTTTTTAAATATATCTGGTTATCCATTACTAACAGGTTAATGGGATTTATTACGTAGATAGTTTATGCTTTTTTCCACCTTCTTCTTTAAGTTCCATCTTCTATCGAAGGTTGGAAATCACCATGGCTATACGGACTCTGATGACTGCCGCTCTAAAAAGTTCTGCACTACTGCTTTCAAACCATTCCCTTAGGTTTTTAAGCCAGAATATTTTTCGTCTATAACTATTCTAATTATGTGTATAAATATTAAGAGTATATCTAGAGATAAAGACACTCCACTTTACATATGCGCTTAACAAAATGCAGGAAGCACATAGATGGCCAATCCTATGGTATTTGGTATTAAGCTGATCGCTGAAAATTACATATTAAATGCAGGCAAAGAAGCAAAGAAAAACTTATAATGAAAGAAAACAAAACCAGTCAGCTGAGAGAACCTTTCAACGATGTTGAGCTTGGATCCGCTATCCATGTATATAATGAACAATATTACGGCTCCTGGCTGAGGATCTGAGCACAAAACTATCTCTAAAATTTGAACCAAAAATACAACAATGGCTAATATCCAAAGTCTTTAGACAAGCAAAGCAAAGACAAAGTTGTTGCCTTGCCTAAACCTGGCAAACACTCCAACGACCACAAAAGCTATCGGTCAATATATCTATTTATTTTGTCAGCTATACAAAATACTTCTGCACATGATCCTTAATATAAATCGATAATAGAAGAAAAACTCAAATTAAAAAAAAGTGGCCATATATGACAGGTTAAATCATATACGTCACAAATACTAAATCTTGCCCAACACAGCAAGGAGAAGTACGAAAAATATCAGGTATGAGGAGTGGTATTTGTTAATCTTAATGCCACTTACGACACCTTAAATTATAGGGTATTTCTCCAAAATCTATGTAATATCCCCTGAGGTAATAAACTCACTTGTATTATCCGCGTATGCCTACACAACAGAAAATTTTTCGTATCACTCAATGGTAAGAATAGCAGATGGAGAACGTAGAATAACTGTCTCTTTGGGGTCCTGTAATGGCACCTACTCTGTATAACATTTACACAACTCATACCAGTAAATACTAGGACTTTTATTATGTAGACGATACATTATCTATTGTTGCACAGCCAAAAACTTTTGTTGGTGAAGTGGAGAAAAATCTAAATCATACCTTAAATACAACAAAAATAGATTATAACTCAATTTTAAGCCAAACCCAGAAAAAAGTAAGGTGTGCTCCTTCAATGTCCCTAACAGAGACACTTTCACAAATCTGAATATATACCTGAACCAATAGTGTCATGAAATCCTTAAACTCTGGACTCGCTATAAATAGCTTGAAGATAGTTTCTATCACACTTTGTCATTCACAGTACTTTTTTTAAAATCAAATGCCAAACTAGAACCAGAAAATAATATTCTCTGCAAACTTGTCAGCTAAAAATGTGAAGCACATCCTTCCACCCTTAAAACGTAGACGCTTGAACTCTATGCTTCTGCTGCCTAATATACCTTGATAGTATAAGTGACACCAACACATACTTAACACGTAGATTTAGTTATAAATTAGTCAGCCAAATTCAGCAAATATTAAGACTCACATCCATACATAAGCTCTACAATATCGTAGCTATCAATTCACCTAATATCCGAAGATAAGTAGCTAGAGAGCAAAAGAAACAAAGTCCAGATTCGTAACATCCACTTCACGAATATCAGCCCATTTTATGACTAAAATCAAGGAAAAAATGGCTATATCAACAAATCTGCAAGATATACAAACAAAAATAAGCTGCTCCTCGCCATCTGATCCCTCGAAAGGAACTTCCTTATGGTAGTTATCTTTCTTAAATCTGCCAGGAGGACTCTGGCCTGCAAACAACGGTTAACTTGTGTGCATGTGGGGTGGTACAAGACTTATTACACTTTCTTAGTAAACTTTACCATTCGAATCGCTCTTTTCTGAAGGGACAAGGTTTATTTATGTGAACTGAACATGTAAAGTACAGTCAGTAAGCTATTACTTATAAAGATCATTGCAAATTTGACACTAACTCCACTTATATTGATTACATATTACCCCTAAATAGGGGATAAAACATTCAGAAATATGTAATATTGGTGAAGTTGTATAATTCGTGTTAGATAAATTAATCAGTCTTCCCTTTTTTGTGCACTACTACCCATTTTAACAAAAAATATCTATTTTAGCACATAAATATTTATTTTGAGATAACCTTCTATCCAGAATTATATGTAGTACATAGATAAAAAAATAAAATAATAAAATAGAAGAAATAAAATAATAAAAAGCTGTATATAAGATATCATGAAACAATGGATGAAATAAAAGAAGTTCTTATTAACCGGATTCTTAAATAAAACGTATAAAGACATACTCACGTTAACAAAATATATTACATAATTTTCGCATATGAAAAAACACATCCAACTTGGTAATGAAATCCTTTTGTATCTATAAATCTATTTTTAGAAAAGCACGTACATACCAAAAACAGGTATTTGGTAGTACACATATCTGTTACATACTGTAATGCGTATGAATGATAACAAAAGTAAGGAGTCCATACGAACCGTTTAGAATATCCGCTGGAAATAAACGGCTTAATCCCATAGTTGCCAAACTATCAGAGCTTACTTAAACCTATATACTTATGGTTCCAATATACACGGAAAAAGATCTGAACGACCCCTATAATATATACACGTGAACTAAGCGATATACATTCATGATACAGGGGTACTTAGGGGCTCCACAAAATTTTTAAAAATTATGAAACTATACATGTTGACGAATCGACAGAGCCAATATTATGGAATGGTCAAGTGAGCTCCGTATATCGGTGGCCACTTGACCATGGAGCTCACTTGAACCTGAATTTTAACATGGGCGGAGTCCACTTTATGCCGTAGATATATATTTATGTATATATATATATATGTATATATATATATATATATATATATATATATATATATATATATATATATATATAAACAACACATGACATGTCAATATAAACAACACGTTTGTTTATATTGACAGTCACTAATATCCAGTAATTCTTATATATATATATATATATATATATATATATATATATATATATATAGATCTAGCGGTTAATGAGAGCTCCGTACTAAAACGGTATTATACTAACTCCAGGCGAATATACACCGTGTATATTATTATCTGGGTAGCGCTTTATGTGGACTCCGACCAACACGTCGGATTAAGTGGACTCTGTAATAGGTTAAAACACTTTTGGGATCCGTATACATTTCTTTGCGTACCCAACTAAACTCCTCCGATGTTGCCAATAATTTGATTAGTCGTAGATTTTTAAATTTTACTGCAGGTACGTTTTGAAACTCCAAATTTATTTAAATATCAATCAATTTAGTCATCGAGAAATTTCACAAATACGTACTTGGTTAATGTAGTTAAATATTTTAATAATTATAATTTATATTACTTGCTTTAATTATAGATAAACTGAAATTAGTGTCTATTATAAACTTTGAATAGGCAAGTGTCCATTTTTATGTACTAGTATTTTTTTTAATACATTGGCACTGAAATATTTATTATATTATAAATGTACGTTCCGATGTTTCGATTGCTATAGTGTATGACTTACAATATTTGTTTCATCAAGCAGTAAAATTTAAATTATAATAATTTATAAATCAATCTTAAAATTATAATTTTTTACTGTCTAATTTAAATATTTCGATTTTTTAATGTAGGGAGTTCAATATACTACTATACTTTAGATACACATAAACACATAGATATAATATTTCGGTGTCTTATGGTAACTTAATTTTAGCCAACATATCTATTACAATTACATATAATATGTTCGGCCTTATCGTTTTAAATACTTTGTCGCTTGTGCAATCTATCATTGTTTTCAATGTTAAATCATTGTTTTTTGTATCTTGCGTTGTCAGGCATATAATTTTTAATTTAGAAGTACATGTATGTATAATATTCTTTTTTCTGTCACTTGGTTTAAATATAGTACACTTACATTCTTCTTGCTTATTTATTTTTATTCGTAATACTTATAAAGTATGTAATAACGTACCCGTTGTTGCAAAAATCAACAACGGGTACAAAAGATATCAGGTATTAGGGGTAGTATTTGTCAATCGAAATGCGGCTTACGACATATTAAATTAGAGAACATTTCTCCTAAAATTCTATGACGTCCCCTTAGATAAAAAGATCACTTGTTTTATTCACGATCTAGATTGAATTGCTCTCTTCTGTTAATTCGCTTGTATTTGTTTTTCATTTTGTTGGTTTTAAGTAAAACATTTTGTTGACTTGTTGAAGATGTCGCAGACGGGAGAGAGTTTCTTATGAGATCAATATCATTACCATATGCTAGAAGTGCTTGATACATTGGGCCATTAATGGATTGCATTTTAAATAGGCGATTTCTATTTTAGTAAGCTGTTCTTTAATTTTTTGAATATTTGAATTGAAAATCTGTATATAATTCGACTGTTTTATAACAGTGTTTCTTGTGTTATAGAACATAGTGCTGTTTATATAGTGCTGTTATAAAGTTCAAGCAATAATTCATATATGCAATAACTTGGTACTGATATCTCTGCTCCCCCATACCAGGTAGCAGTCCCAAAAACATTAAAACTGCTACACTCATGCTTCCTATTATCCAACGATTAGCCAGTCCAGGACTATACCCTTATTATGGTACTAATATTGCTGCTGTTTCTTATAAGTGAATAAAATATGCAAGGAAGGTTTTGGCAATTTAATAGGATTTTGTATGTTAGAATATTATTACTCCGAGAAAGTGAAAAATATCTATTTCTTATACGGATTTAATCTATAGATGAAATATTAGAATGCTATAACAGCAAATAATATGGCAGATGATATGCTGGAATTAGCAGTAGCATGTACTAACAGTGGCCATACCTAGTCCACTGTTAGTACATGCTTTTAGAAAAGAGAAAGCCAACTTATCCAATTTAAAAGCAGACAAAATCAATTCCAAATATGGATCGTAAGCCAATCCCTTATGTAAAGACTCTAAAGTTATAATTAGTGAAACTGTAAGCCAACAGCATAAAGTGCTGGTACTAGATATACAAGTAAAATATGAAATAAAACCAAAATATCGAGGAGAGTCACAAAAACAATTAATTGACGTTAACAAGCGACAAAGTAGTTCAATTTAGAACAGAAATAAAAAAAGAATGTGTTGGAATATGGAAAAAGGTCATAATGTGAAATTTGGAGAAATGTGTTAAAAATTATTAAAGAGGGTGTAACTAAAATACTTGAAAAAATCTCAGGAAATTGACTTAAAAATTGGTAAATATAGATAGTCAGACGATGTTTAAGACCATATAAAAGACAAGAGAAGATTATATAAGGAGGGACAAGAAAAAATATCAGAATAAGATTATCAAAAGTATCAAATAGATAAAGAGGAAGCAAAAGTAGCGGTAGCACAATCTAAGGTAGCAGCGCATGAAAAGCTGTACAATGAACTGAGTACTAAGAAAAAAACATACAAAATTGCTAAAAGTGGAGCAAAGAAAACCAAAGATTTTAATCTAATCAGATTAAATGTATACGAGATAAATACATTAAACTATTTATGCAAGGAAAGGATCTAAAAATTAGCTATAAGGAGTTCTTTAACGACCAATTAAACTAAGAGTTTGAGAAAGCATCTATAGAGGCAACAGAGACAGTAATAGCAATGGTGCCGAAAATGACGACCGCGGAAGTAATTCAAGAGCTACATAAGATGAAAAAAGAAAAGGCATAGGTCCTGATGGCATCCCTGGATATATATGATCAGCATTAGGAAAATCAGGAACAAGTTGGCTAACAGGACTATTTAATAGAATTGTGAAAGTAAAGCGAATACCGGATAAATGGAGAAGTAGCATTTTAGGTCTGTATACAAAAACAAAGTAGATGTTAAACTCTGTACAAACTATAAAGCCCTAAAACTACTCTGTCACACCATGAACTGTGGGAGAGAATAATTGATAGTAGGATAGAGGAAGAAACAGAAATATTAGGAAATCAGTTTAAATTCATGCAAGGCATATCAACAACGGATGCAATTTTTATCATAAGGCAAGTAATAGAAAACTAATGTTAAAACAAGTGAGGGTAAGACTGATAAATTTCATTTGAGAATAGTATTGCATCAGGGGTCAGTGCTAATCCCTTATCTCTTCTAATTAGTGTTGGAAAAATTAACGAAAACATGTCAAGGAGATATCCCTTGGTGCCTTATGTATGCTAACGATGTGGTGTTAGTAAGAGATAAGGAGAGATAATTGAATTAATGATTGAGACAATGGAGATGGGCGCTTGAGCAAAAAGGTCTAAAAATAAGGCAAACAAAAACAGAGTATCTAAAGTGTGCATTTAAAAATCAACATTGGATATTGATATTGGATACCCTATACTATTTAATCAACGGAAATACTAAGATCACACGGGGAGAATAATATGGGTTATTTCTGGTTTCGTCAAAATTTACGCTGAAATTACTAACAAGAGAGTGCTCTCACTTCCACATGTTGAAATTGATATATAGTACCAACAGATGCTAGTCATATACCATCAGCACTAATAAAATGGAAACTATCAAATTAATGTCAATTTCATTTAATCAAACGTACTAACCTTAAAAATGATCATTTAAGATAACACACCTCAAAAATATTGACAATAAATTAAAAATAGCTTAAGCGTTATAAAAGTAACAGAGCAGCAAAGCTCACAGCACGAGAATAGTGCCTCATACTTTTATAAAGAAATTTGTTGACAGACAAATATTTATTTTTTTATATGCTAGGTTCTAAAAAAAGTGTACTCAAAACGAATAAATATTATCTAACAAGTGTTTTATTCCAGTTTCATATGAAAGCACCAGATCTTAGATATTATAAATTTCGTCATAGGTGCAATTGTTTGTTTATAAAATGTTTTAATTTGTATATGTGCTCAAATATCCATTTACAACAACTAGTAATTTTTTTAGATTTTTTAAATTTCGTTTGGGGAGAGTTTTGAGAGTGTTTAGCAAAAACTAACGAATTAAGTTATATAGTTATTTATTATGTCATTCAAAAAAACAAATATTTGTAGTTGTAAGACATAAAGCAACTTTACATTTATCGCACATTACTTTAGAAGTTACTTCAGATGATAGGAATACAAAAATAAAAAACAACTTACCTTTTCAAAACAACAATCAATCACTTCATTTTATCACGAAAAATTTAAAAATTGCAATGTAATTCAACCCATTTTGTGAGCTATAGTTACATTGATACTTATGTGGCAATTAGCTGTAAAGGCATTAGTCTTTCTCACCGTATCGTATTTTCATGATATTTTTTGTAGGCAAGCGGTTTAGTTTGTGTAATATAATATCCCCAATTCGTCTCATAATATTTAGTTTTCAAAACAGGTGTTACGCTAATTCGGTCACATTTTTTAAATAACTTTGCAGTACATTTGAAAATAAGTCGACAGTTTGCCTTGAAGTATTTACTTGTATATTACTGCTTGTTAAATTAATCAGTTTATTAGGTAAGCCTAGTTCTGCCATGGTATTTCATAGTTTTATTCTTATGGTTATATCAGTGCTTGTTTAAAATCTATAAATTACTAGTTTAATGTTTTTTTTTGTATTCCCAACATTTCTCATTAACTGCCTAATAGTGAATAATTGATCAACGATTTATTAGTTTTTCTAATTCCACACTAATAGTCTCCTATTTGATAGTTCACCTATTCACTCAATCGTTCCAGGTGTATCAGAAAAAATACTGTATATCCTAATAATTAATAGATATATAGCTTATATATAGCTTATATCGCTATAGTTTGTGCAGTATATATTTATACATTATATATATATTTACAGTTATTTTGCAAATATATATAAAAATTAATAAAACTCTGACATACCGTTGATTAAAATATTGGATACCCTATACTATTCAATCAACGGAAATACTAAGATCACACGGGGAGAATATTATGGGTTATTTCTGGTTTCGTCACAATTTACACTGAAATTACTAACAAGAGAGTGCTCTTACTTTCACGTTCAAATTGATATATAGAACCAACAGATGCTAGTCATATACCATCAGTACTAATAAAATGGAAACTATCAAATTAATGTAAATTTCATTTAATCAAACGTACTAAACTTAAAAATGGCCATTTAAGGAAAACCGCCTCAAAAACATTGACAATAAATTAAAAATAGTTTAAGCGTTATAAAAGTAACAGAGCAGCAAAGCTCACAGCATGAGAATAGTGCCTTGTACTTTTACATAGCAATTTGTTCTTACAATTTTATAGTTTTTCGAAAAATGAACTCCGATTAAAAGATTAAAACGTCAAATAAAATGTAAAAACCTATTCATATTTTTAAATATAAAATCTTCAATTTAGAAATTGAACATTCTTAATAAATGTATAATCTAATATTTAAGCCTGTTTATGTTTTACAGACTTGGAAAACACTGAACAGACAAATATTTATTCTTTTATATACTAGGTTCTAAAAAAAGTGTACTCAAAACAAATAAATATTATCTACCAAGTGTTTTATTCCAGTTTCATATGAAAGCACTAGATCTTAGATATTATAAATTTCGTCATAGGTGCTAATTTGAAATGAAAACCAAATGATAGAGCATATAGTGAAATATAAATATCTCAGCCCTCTATTGCCCGGCTTTTTTTGTAAACTTAAGGGGAAATGTTTTAATTTGTATATGTGCTAAAATATCCATCCATTTACAACTAGTAATTTTTTAGATTTTTTAAATTTCGTTTGGGGAGAGTTTTGGGAGTGTTTAGCAAAAACTAACGAATTAAGTTATATAGTTATTTATTATGTCATTCAAAAAAACAAATATTTGTAGTTGTAAGACATAAAGCAACTTTACATTTATCGCACATTACATTAGAAGTATTACAGCATCCTGGTTTTTTGCATCTTTCCTTTTTTTCAGAAATTACTGGCCAGTGGAAGGTTTGGTCAAGCCTAAATTCCTTTGGTAGTACAATAGCAGTAGATCCTCTCCTCTGTTTTTTTACAATTTCTTTCTCAATTTCACTGAGCCTGGGACGTCCTTTGTTTTTGATCTGATCATTGCTTGCTAACAGTACGCTACATAAGTGGGACTTAAACTGTAATACCTTTGTTATGTCTGTTCGGTAAAGAGCAATTAGTGAATCCATAAGATCGACACCTCCAATAAATATATTATAAAATTGTACTGAATTTGGACAGCATACAATAATTCTTGATTTTTGTTTCTTATCCCACCTCTTGACTAACGAAGTAGGCTTAGAACCAACAAATGTACTAAGCAAATGAACCGGTTTATTATCGTACCACTTTAACGCTGTTTGTCTTATGCCATCTAATGTAGCGTGCTTTTCTTCTACAGTACCTCTACCCTGTTTCTTCATATTCTTGTCATCAGAAAAATGGCAATAAGGCAATCTGTTTGGAAGAACAGTTCCCAAACATTGCAGTCCATGTTTTTCCATTTCAATCTGCAACTGAATGCCATTGAACCAGTTGTCAAAATATACTTTATAGTATTTGTTTGGTTTCACTATTTCACACAACCTTATTACTACATTACTGCTGGTGTCTACATTAGGTAAATGAAGGGGATGTTTAACAGTTTCTGTATATAATTCCCAGTTATAAACAATACCATTGCTATCACACAAAACAAATGCCTTGTATCCCCATTTTTTGGGTTTGTTCTTCATATATTGTTTTAAAGAATGTGCCTCTTTGAATGGTATCATTTGTTCATCAATACACAATTTTTCACTCATTGGAATACTTTGAAAATTTTAAAATAGACCGTTGATGAATGGTCTAATTTTGTATAACTTATCATTATTGTTGACCATATTTTCGTTATTATTGAAATGCATTTGTTTTTATTTCTTCCCAGCGATTCCTAGATATAGTATCGACTATTTGAGCAATACGTGTTTCCTTCTGCCAAAATAATCTTGTCCTTGGCAAGCCATATATTGACATCAGTAGAACAGATCCAATAAATTGGTTTAATTCTGCTAGTGTCATATTCAATGGTTTATTTATATTCTTTTGCAGTGCATACAAATTACTTTGTTCTACTATGTTTTCCAGCATATTGGTAGATATCATCTTTTTAAAATAATGTAGAGGGGATTCCGGTTCTAATAATTTGCATGTTGGTAAATTACCTTTCCATTCTGGAATTGGAAATACTGTTCGAGAACCACTCTTCCACTGAATGTTTTTTACGATCATTTTTGACCTTTTGAGCACATTTTGTTCAGTGTGTTTTTCAGTTTTATCGGTATCGCCCTCATCGTCATCTTAGTCTAAATCTAAATTGGTATCCTGGTCTAAATTTGCTTCGTACAAATCGTCTTCATTTTCCATTTTATTTAATTCTGGATCGATTAATATCTGGGTACCTGGAAAATTTATTATTACTTTCTTATTATCACTATCAAAGTCAGAGTCTTTGGATTCCTCGGATATTTACTGCTTTTCCCGTAGAACGTTTTTGTATCCATCTTAAAGAAATAATTTAAAATAATATGGTAAAGTGTGGATTCAAAGAAACATACCTGTTTTTTATCACAGTACTGAAACAACACAATAAAATAAACAAATGTCAACGGTAATCAATATCTAAATGCTGATATAATGCCTCTGTATGTATTTTTATATAAATTGTACACAATTTATAACAATAAATCACGATCGAAAATACAAACTAATAAGGCAGTCATGTCCATTTGACATACCGTTAAACATTTCCATATAGGTTTCGTCATAGGTTCATAGAGTGTATTAAACTGTATAACCAAATATTGCCTGAAATTAACAGAGGGCATACTAGAGTCGGAAATTATTATTTTAAAAAAGTTTTCTGCATCAAAAACTCCTTTGTTACTTTGAGTACACACGGGGCTATAGAGGGTTAAAATAGCTGTATCGAGCGAGGATAAGGTTATTGATAAGGAAAAAAAGACCTATCGCTAAGGAAGTGAGAAAGTAATTGGCAAACGCAAAGAGCACTTTAATTACATTAAATGAAATATGCATTACAATCTATCATGACACACATATCTTGATACACATAAAACAAGACAATTAATAAACACGTTAAGAGAATCTTAAGAAATAATAACCAAAATTTAATTTTTAATACACAAAAGAAATAATGATATACAGAAGATACACAAATTAAAAAAACGTTATCCCCTTATTGTACGCAAGAGAGATACCTCTAGGAAAAATCAAAATGATCGAAAATATATACCAAAACAACACAATAAAAGTAAAAGTAGAAGAAGAACTAACCGACCCTATTGAAGGTGACAATGGAATAAGACAGGAATATTACCTGAGTCCTCTATTATTCAACCTGATTATGGATCAAATAATAAAAAATAAGAACTAAAAAAGGATACCAAATGGAAGAAAAACAAATTAAAATAATCTGCTGTGCAGACGACGAAATACTACTCTTTTAAAGTGAAAATGATTTACAACGTATGCTGCACCAATTTCATATAACCGCCAGAAAATTTAACATGTTAATTTGCCCAAAAGGGACAAAATGTATGGTTACAACAGCAAATTTACTAAGATGTTAATTGGAGCTGGAAGGTCATATAATAGAACAAGTGTTAGAGCTTAAATATCTAGGCATCACATTATCTAGCTACGGAAAGCTCGAAACTAAAGTGGAAGACCCAGTGAATAGAGCAAACAGAGCCACAAGCTGCATAAATGAAACATTATGAAGAAATAAAAATATCGGAAAAGAAACGAAATGCAGAATTTACAAAACAGTCATCAGACCAATAATGACATACGCGGCAGAAACAAGATCTGACACAGAGAGGACAAAAAGGATATGAAACAGCAGAGATGAAAACACTTAGAAAAATTAATGGTAAGACACTATGGGACAGAGCTAGAAGTACAGATATACGACGTAGATGCAAGGTGAAGAACATCAAAAACTGGATAAGAAATAGAAGAGTAGAATGAAACGATCATATAAGCCGAATGAGAACAAATAAAACAATAAAGACGACAAGAGACGGTTAACCCATAGGAAGACGATCAGTAGGACGACCACCAAAACGATGGAAAGGCAACTTACTGGAGGCACATTGAAAAACAGACAGTTATGTCTATATAAAAAGAAAAAGTAGAAGAAGAAGAAGATACACAGGATAACCAATAAAATAGTTGCAAGAAAGATAAAATAAATCAGTCATATTAATGTAGAATAGCAGAGGACAGAGTATTTGTTATAGCTTTGGACAAGTACCCAATTGAAAAAAGAACACAGGTCGTTCAAAAAAGACGGAACTCTAGAAAGAAAATAGAATAGATTTAAAAAAATAAAAGCATAAACATGTCTTTTTCTACTTTTTTAATATTGAAGACACGTAAATAGAACATTGAATTAAAATGTAACCTTTGATATCTGTGATAAACCCATCACCTGAACAGTGGCGCCGATGTATGTAGTTAAGATTGTTTACACTTATTTTACCTGTTTATTTTTTTATTATCTATATATGAGTTGTCATAGATATCACAAACTTATTTATTTTCCACAAAGAGGTTCTTTAGAACCTAAAATTATTACTATACAAATCTGATTCGACATATCTTCAAAAAGTAATACACGGCATGTAAAATTTAAATTTTTAATAAAAAGTAAAAGATTACGCATTACTTACGGGGTTTAAAAAACGAGCCTTTAGGAAGATTGAAGTACTAATAAGACCACCGCAATCAGGCATACCCCGGGTAATGATTAATTAATTAATCAACTAATTCTTCAGTCACCCCTTTAATATGATTTTGTCAAATTGGTCCTTCTTAGGACCAACTATTCTAATAACATATGTCTATAACTCTTAAGGGTATATCTAAAAATCAAGAAACTTTACTTTATTTAAACTTATCAGACATATGAGCTAAACACGAATCTGACTAATTTCTAGTACAGGAAACACATATAGGGCCTAACCTAGGGTATTTGGTATATAGCTGATCGCTGAAAACCACATTATAGATATAGACATACTATTTCTATCGGAAAAAAAGCAAAGAATAACTCAAAGTAAGAAAGAACAAAACCAGTCAGCTAAGAGAACCTTTTAACGATTTTGAGCTTGAATCCACCATCTACATATTTAATGAAAAATAATACAAATACCGACATTGAGGATCTGAGCACAAAGCTTATTACGAAATCTGGACCAAAAACACTACAATGGCTGATCCAGATGATGAACAACTGTATTCAAATTAGGAGATACCCAAAGTCTAGAGACAAGCCAAAGTTGTTACCTTGCTTAAACCTGGCAAAAACTCCAACGACCACAAAAACTATCAGCCGATATTTTTATTTTGTCAGCTATTCAAAGTAATGTACATCACAAATACTAAATCAAAGATGGGTACGAAAAATATCGGGTATCAGTGGTGGTATTTTTCAATCTAAATGCAGCTTACGACACCTTAACTTACAGAATATTTTTTCAAAAACTATATGATATCCCCTTGGATAACAAACTCACTTATATTGTCTGCTAATGCCTACACAAGAGAATATTTTTTATATCACTCAATGGTAAGAATAGCAGATGAAGAACGGTCTCGCTTGGGGTAGCATAAAGGCACCTACACTGTATAACATTTACACAAACGAACGATCCATACCGGTCGATACTAGGACTTCTATTATATAGACGATACACCTATTATTGCACAATACAAATAAACTATGAATCAATTTTCAGCCAAAACCCATGAAAAGCTCGTGTGTACTCCTTCAATTTCCCTAACATAGACGCTTTCACAAAACTGAACATCCAATAATGTCATGATTGTTGAACGTAGACTCCCTATAAATTCCTTGAAAATAGTTTGTATCGCACGGGGTCAGTCACAGATTATTGTTTAAAACTAAAAGGTAAATTGAGGACCAGAAATAATATTGTTCGCAAGCTTGTCAGCAGGTGCACATCCTTCCGCCCTTAAAACATAGACGCTTGCACTATATGCATCTGCCGCCGAATATACCTTGTTAGACAAATTAACCATTCTTTGTTTTTGTGCACACTACTACCAATTTTAACACAAAAATATCTATTGTAGCTCTTAACCATATTTATTTTGAGATAACCGTTCATCGAGATATCATATGTAGTACACAAATAAGACCAGAACTAAAATAATAAAAAAGCTTTATACAAGATATCGCAGAAGATTGGATGAAATAAAATTAGTTTTTATTAATCGGATGCTTACATAAAACGTACAAAGACATACTCACGTAAACAAAATATATTACGAAATTTCTGTAATTAAAAAAAAACATCGAGTTCGGCATTGAACTAATAAAATTATATTAAATAAAAGAACAACATTTTTAAAAATGCAGAAAAAATAAAATTTCCTATGCAAGCGAATATTCCATTAAATAATAAGCCCAAATCCTTTTGTATCTATATACCTGTTTTTAAAGAACCAGTTACCTTTTAGTACGTAGTTATACCAGGTAATAAGATATCCTCTGTTACTCAGTGTAATGCGTATTAGATTACACTGTCTACGAACAGTAGATAAAAATAAGGAGCCCATATGAACCGTTCAGGGTATATGTTGAAAATATACGGTATGATCGCACAGTTGCCAAACTCTCAGAGCTTACTTAAACCGATAAACGTATGGTTCAAATATACATTGAAGAAGATCTGTACGACCCCTATAATATATACACGTGAACTAAACGATATACATTTATGATACACGGGTATTTACGGGCTCCAAAAAATTTTTATAAATTATTAAACTCTACATGTTGATGAATCGACAGAACCAATATTATGGAATGGTCAAGTGAGCTCCGTATATCGGTATCCACTTGACCACGGAGCTCAATTGAACCTGAATTTTAACATGGGCGGAGTCCACTTTATGCCGTAGATATATATATATATATATATATATATATATATATATATATATATATATATATATATATATATATATATATATATATATATGTATATATATATATATATATATATATATATATATATATATATATATATATATATATATATATATATATATATAGATCTAGCGGTTAATGTGGGCTCCGTACTAAAACGGTATTATACGAACTCTAGGAGAATATACACCGAGTATATTATTATCTAAGTAGCGCTTTATGTAGACTCCGACCAATGCATAGGATGAAGTAGGCTCCGTAATACGTTAAAACATTTTTGGGATCCGTATACACCTCATCGGGTACAAAACTAAGCTCCTGCAATGTTGCCAATAATTTTATTAGTCGTAGATTTTCAAATTTTACAGCAGGTATATTGTGGGACTTGAAATTTATATTAATATTCATCAATTTATGCATCGAGGAATTTCATAGATACTTGGCTAATGTAGTTAAAATTTTTATAATATAAATTACTAACCGACATATAACCTTATATTACTTTTATGTTTAATAGACAAGGTAGTAATTAATATTACTTGCTTTAATTATTTTTAAACTTAAGTAAGCGTCTATTATAAACTTGGAAAGTTTCCATTTTTATGCATTAGTATTTTCTTTTAATGCATCGCATCCTATCAGGGAAAGTGAACCAATCCCTGCCTTCCGCAGATTCCAGGTGTTTCCTGGCCCGGGAAACTAGTACCTCTTAAGGGTCCCTTCTCCAGGGTTATAGATGAAGACCACAACGGCATCCAGGGCAGAGAAGAAGGTCTTCACAACGGTCTGGAGGGCGGAGGTGGCAGCCCAATGGTTTTAGGGTTAATATAAAATCGAACTTGGAAATCGGTAGCTGGTCTTTCAGTATTTGTATTAAGCGGAAGTCATGTAGGCCAGAACGATCAATACATAACAGTACCCGGTGCAGTGGTAACCACTTAAACATGTACACAGCGGTTTAGAAATCCAAGGGAATGACTACTACACTATTTTTCCCAGGTTTATCAATATAGCTGAGGAATTAAACGATGGCCCCGAGTACAAGCGCTTCTTAAATAAGACAGGGGTGCGAAGAATGGGTCCGGCTTGGCCAAATTTGATATCGAAAAAAGCTGTAGAATAGGCACATGGAATGTGCGGAGTTTATATGAACCCGGAAAAACACAGAATGCCATAAATGAGATGAGAAGACTGCAAATATCAATTCTGGGTATTAGTGAAATGCGATGGCCCCGATCTGGCCAATGCCATATGGATGATCATGAAGTGTATTATGCAGGAGAAGACAGTAATTATCATCGTAATGGTGTAGGATTCATAGTCTCAAAGGAGGTTAGCAAATGTGACAGGGCGATATGCCAGGTATCTGAACGGGTTATAATGATTCAGTTGAACGCGAAACCCAGAAATATAAATTTAATACAAGTGTATGCACCGACAGCGGAAAGTAAACTGGAAGAACTTGAAAAGTTCTACGCCGATGTAAAGACTGTCACTGATTAACTCAAGACTAGAGATCTTACTATTCTGATGGGTGACCTTAATGCTAAGATAGGAAAAGGCAGACAAAGTAACATTATTGGATGTTATGGACTGGGCGATAGAAATGAAAGAGGAGATTATTTCTCAGATTTTTGCAAAGAACATCATCATCATCATCAATCAGCCCTGAGTTGTCCATTGTTGAACATAGGCCTCCTCTAGACTTTTCCATCTGCTTCTGTTCTGCACATCTGCTATCCAATTGGTCACGATTCTTTTGAGGTCGTCGGTCCATCGCGTTGAGGGTCTTCCTCGGCTTCGCTTGTCAGTCCGTGGTCTCCACTCAAGCAATTTTTTTGTCCAACTGTCGTCTTTTATTCTTGCAACATGTCCTGCCCATCTCCATTTTTGCCTTGTAATATGTTCGATATTGTCTTCCACTCCGGTTCGTCTACGAACTTCCTCGTTTCTTGTTCTATTTCTTAAGCTTATTCCAAGCATTGATCTCTCCATCTTTCGTTGTGTCTTTCTCAATTTTTCGGCTGATGTTTTTGTCAGAGTTAAGGTTTCTGCTCCGTATGTGAGGACTGGTAGAACGCACTGGTTGAAAGCTTATCTTTTTAAATGGATCGGTATATTTGTTTTAAATACGTCTCTCATTTTTCCGAATGCAGTCCAACCCAGACTTATTCTTCTGAGTAGCTCGCATGTTTGGTTATCTCGCATTAACCTAAATTCGTGACCCAAATACACATATTTTTCCACAAGTTCTATGGGCGACTTTTCGATTTTTATTAGCTCATTAGGGACGAGATTGGTCATCATTTTTGTTTTTCCATAGTTTATTTTTAAACCGACTTTCTGGGTTACTTGCTGTAGTTGTTGTAGCATAACTCTGGCTTCTCCTAAGTTGTCTGTTATGAGAACAATATCATCGGCATATCTGAGATGATTGAATATCTTTCCATCGGTGCTAATACCCTTTAATTCCCACTCTAGCCGTTTAAATGCGTACTCCATAACTGTTATAAATAGTTTTGGCGACAAGGTATCTCCCTGCCGTACCCCTCTGCCAATTTTTATCTTCTCAGTCATGCAATGGAGGTTAACGGTTGTTGTCGCATTTTCGTATATATTTCGAATAATATTTGCATACCTGTGATCTATTCTGCATTCTGATAGTGCTTTTAAGATAGCAACTATTTCGACTGTGTCAAATCCTTTGTGGAAGTCGACAAAGATAAGAGCAAGGGGTCTGTTATATTCGATACACTTTTCAACTAAAGTTTTAAGGCATTGCAAATGGTTGTTTGTTCCGTGTCCCGCTCGAAATCCTGCCTGTTTTTCTGATTGATAGAAATCAAGTTTTGCTTCTAATCTGTTTGTCAGTATTCGAGTAATAAGCTTGTATAGATGGTTAAGCAAACTAATTGGCCTATAGTTTTTGAGATCTGATTTATCCCCTTTTTCTGTGGAGGAGGATTGTAACCGAATTCTTCTATTTACTTGGAATGTTTTCACTATGCAGACATAGATTAAAAAGTGTTTGGATTCAGGACATCAAAAGTGGACCTCCTAGTTTAATTGTCTCAATGACTACACCATCTTCCCCCGGAGCTTTATTATTTTTCATATTTTTGAGGGCATGTTGAATTTCCTCTCGTGATATATCTGGTATATCCTCCGATCCTACATTATGTACCTTTTGTATTGGTTGTTCGATGAGCTCTGGAATAACTTGACTTTTATACATATAATGTTTCATAGAAACTTTCCACTATATGTAATATGCTTGGTCTATCTGAGATAATATTTCCATTTTTGTCGTTAAGTTGGAAGATTTCTTTTTTGCCATTTTCCATTTTTCTCCTCAATGCTTTTATGCTTTTGTTGTCTTCTATAGTTTTTATAATTTTCTTGTTGTTGTATTTTCTAATATTCCGTCTGATGGCTTTAGAAATTTCTTTATTGATGCTGTTTATATCTTGCGAGTCAACATTTCCTTGACTTCTCAGCATTCTACGGTCTACAATTTTTTGTTTCGTTTCTTTACTAATTTTTTGTTCTTTTCCATGTTTAGGGCCAGATTTTTTCTGAGCGTGTGTTAATGTATCTACTATTTCTTCGTTTAGGTTATTTATGTCTTCTCTTGTTGTATTGAGAAATCTCTAAATTGATTTAATGTTTTTTGTCAGTGATGATGAAGTCGATCTCATTTTTTGTCTTACCATCGGGGCTCTTTCAAGTCCATCTTCTATGGATCTTCTTATAGAAGAAGCTATTCATTAAGTATAGATTGTTTTCTAATAGAAAATTTAAGAGTATTTCGCCCCTTTCGTTTCTATCTGGTGTGCCAAAATTTCCGAGGGCATTTTCAGCTGGGTCAGTGCTTATTCCTATTTTGGCATTAAAGTCGCCACATATTACCGCAAAATGTTCTTGGTCTTCTGAAACAGCTGTGTACAAGTCATCATAGAACTGTTCTATTTCTTCTTCAGCGTGACTCGATGTTGGTGCATAGACTTGAATGATCTTTATGGAGTAACGGGTGTTTAGTTGTAATTTTGCAAGTATTAGTCTTGTGAAAACTGCTTTTACTGATATGATATTATCAGCTAGTTTTTTATTAATAAAGAGCCCAATGCCTCCATTCCCATCGTTTTCTCCGACATGATAGAAAATGTGACCGGATTTTAAAGTGGTTAGGCTTTCTCCTTTCCTTCTGACCTCAGCGACTCCAACAATGTCCCAACTGATTTTATTAAGTTGAGATTCCATTTCTATAAATTTTCTTCTGATAGCAGGGTTCTTGCATTGAAAGTTGCAATTTTTAGAGATATATATCTGTTAGATGGTTTTCTAAAATATGTCAGAATTTTGTCCCCCCACAGAATCCGTGGGACTGACTGATAGTCTATCAGTGTGAGATTTTAAATTCTTCTTTCTACTCACCTGGGGTAAATCCATTTTTGTATTCGTATCTGACATAATAAAGGGGTAATAGCAATTAAAACGTCACGCTTGCTTTGCGTGTCCACGATTGTTTAGTTCAGCCGCCCATTATGGGTACAGACGCTGTTGACAACCGCCCAATATGCGTCAGACGCTATCGGTTTGGTTTTATACCATCCCTTAAATCCAGGGATGCCACTTCCGCCATCCACGTCGTACCGAAGATCTTCTTCTCCGCCGTACCTTCCGTTGTGGTCTTCACCTGTATCCCTAGGTAGGGGTCCGTGGTGTACCCCACAGAACTGGGTCCCGACTTGGACTTGGCCATCTATTCACTCCGGCCTACTGAAATGATAGATGCCAATCCCCGCGACATGGACGCGCCAGATTGGAGTTACCCACGTAAGCGACAGAGAAGGTGGCTCTGTGCTCCGCAAAGAACATAACCTATGTACAAAGAACACCTTTTTCAAACTACCCAAACGGAGATTATATACATGGAAATCTCCAGCAAACACTCCCCGTAATATCGTCAGAAATCAAATTGACTACATAACTATCAGTGAGCGTTACAGAAATGCAGTAAAGTCTGTAAAAACTCTTCCTGGTGCCGATATTCCATCTGATCACAATCTGTTTTTAGCAGAAATAAAATTAAAACTTAAACGGATAAAGCAACAACGATCCTATAACAAACTGGATATGGATTTTATTAGAAACAATAGCCAGATGATTGCAAACAATTTAGAGAGCAATTTTGAGAATTATGAACAACAAGAATCCATCAGGATCATTGAAACCCAATCAAAACGATTATAAGCAACTCAACTTCAAACTTTAAAGAGAGCAGTCAAAAAAAGCAACAGTGGATGAACGATGAACGATGAATTTGATCGAAAAAAGACGCAATTTTAATAACCAAAACGTAGAAATGTATGAAGTAATTAATAAAGAAATAAGGACTAAAATAAAATCTACAACACAAACATACTTCGAAAACAAATGTTTAGAAATTGAAGAATTACAGGGAAAACATGATTCATTTAATATGTATAAAAAAATAAAAGAACTGACAGGTCAGAACAAAAAACAGGCAAATAACATCGTTGATAGAGACGGAAAACTGACTATCACTAATTCGCATAAAATAGACAGATGGAAAGAGTATATTGAGGAACTGTTTAGTGATGAAAGGCCTGAGCTTGAAATTAACGAAGTAGTTACAGGACCTGACATAACTATGGACGAAATTGAACAAGCAATACGATTAACAAAGACCCGAAAAGCGACGGGACCAGATGAAATACCGAGTGAAATAATAAAGTGCTTCCAAAGTTTAGGTAAAATATCTCTCCTTCATCTGTTTAATAAAATTTATGGAACTGGCTATATACCAACGGATTGGCGGCTGTCGATTTTTGTGACGATACCTAAAAAAGCAAATGCAAAAAGATGTAGTGACTACCGAACCATCAGTTTGATGAGTCTCAAATCTCAAAAATCCCTCTTTTATACCACTTAAAAGAACATAGTGAAGAATGACGGTACGCTGATCTATATCAGGTGTTGAATCAATAATTAGAGAGTAAAATTTCGCTTTCTGTAATTTGTTCACTCTTATGAGTTGCAGATATTTCAATACAATAGAAATAAATTCATCACATATTGTAGGGATAAATAATTTATTATACCAATCTTGCAGTTAGATTGAACTCCATAAATATTCCAAAGCACGTATTTAATTACCATTATTTTCACACAAAATCATTTTTACCACGAAACGTTAAAGTGTAAGAAATAAATTTGATTGTCGCTACCATAGGTAAAAGTACTTCCCTTCAATATATTTTTTTTCAAATATTATTTTTAAACACGTGCATAGTAAATAGGAATGGGAACACTATATCCTCCATACATTAAATATATCAATATCGCTCAACAGTTTAATACAGCATATTGGCACGTATGTAATATAATCCAGAATATATTACATACTAAAAAATACTATGTCTAAGTAGACATTGTCAAGATCAATAGCGCCGATATAGGTAGTTAAAATTTTGAACACTTATTTTAACTGTTTATTATCCATATAAACGACTTGTGACTGAAATTACAAAGTTATTTACTCTGCATAAAGAGACTCTTTATTACCTACAGTTATTAGTACACAAATCTGATTCGAAATATCGTCGAATAGTAATAGTCTGTATATAAAAATAAAATTTTTCATAAAAAGTAAATGATAAGCCATTACTTAAGGGGTCAAAAGAAGGAGGCTTCACGAAGATTAAAGTACTAATGAGACCATTGCAATCGGACGTTCCCTGGGGAATGATTAACTAATTAATCGGCTAATTATTCAATCACCCGTTCAATATGATTTTGTCAAATCGAACCTTTTAGGACAACCTATTCTAATAATGTTTATAAAAATTGAGGGCATATCTAGAGATAAAGAAACTTTACTTCACTAAAACTCATAGGTAAGACATGTATCTAACACAAAAGTGACGTATTTCTAGTGCAGATAAAACCATGTGATAAATAGAAAAGTGTTATCTTTGCCGGCAAAGAAGCAAAGAAAAACTCAAAGTGAGAGAGGAAAAAACCAGTCACCTGAGAGAACTTTTCAACGATGTTGAGCTTGGATCCACCATCTACATCTCTCTCTCCAATGGCGCTACAGCCCAAATCGGGCCTTGGTCTCCTCCAAACTATGCCTCCAACCTTGTCGGTCTCGCGCCGATCTTCTCCAGGTTCTCACGTCTAGCAAATTTTGCGCGTCCGCTGCCACTTCATCCTCCTATCTTTTCCGTGGCCTTTCTTTTGGTCTTGCGCCCTGCATTTTACTATCAAGGGCTCTTTTCGGCAATCTTTCTGTCTCCATTCTTACTACATGACCAGCCCAGCGAAGTCTCTGAAGTTTAACGAATTCTGAGATCGGTGTCTCTTTGAACAGTTGGTAGAGTTCATGGTTATACCTGGATCTTCATATTCCGTTTTCGTTAATAGGTCCAAATATCTTTCTTAGGACTTTTCTTTCGAAGACTTCCAGTTTTCTTTTTGTCTCTTCTGTCATCACCCATGTCTCGCATCCATAACATACTATTGGTCTGATAATAGTTTTGTAGACCCTGATTTTCGATCTCCAGTGTGTGTTGTTGGAGCGAAACACATGACCGAGTGAAAAATAAGCTTTGTTTCCCTTTACTATTCTTCTTTGGATTTCTGGTTCTTCTGTTCCATCCGTGTTTAATGTAACTCCTAAATATATGAAACTTTCTACCGTTTCAATATCGTCCTCTAATTCAACTCTGCGTCTGTTTCCCCTAGCTCTTGCCTGTGTTAACTTTTTTGTCTTTTGAATATTTATTTCTAGTCCGATCTATTTTGCCTTTGATTTTAACTGTAAATATATTTCTGCCGCCTCTTCTGTTCTGCGAGACATGATGCTGATATCATCTACATAGGGCAATCTGTATTGATTTATTTGTTAGGAGATTACCTCTTCCAATAATCAGCTGTCTTATCACATATTCCAAGGTCAGGTTGAATAGTGTCGGTGCCAGCCCGTCTCCTTGCTTTAATCCTTGGGCTATCGTAAAATTTTCAGTGAGCTCATTTTGGACTCTGACAGTTGCTATTGACGAATACATTGTTGTTTTTACCAGTCGGATGTATTTTTCGGGGATATTAAAGCTCTGCAATAGTTGATATAACTTGTTCCTATTAATTAAGTAGTAGGATTGTTTGAAATGTATGAATATGTTGTGGACGTCAATGTCGTATTCCCACGATTTGTTTAAGATTTGTTTCACTGTGAATAGTTGGTCAGTTGTAGATCTTCCTTCTCGAAAACCGGTCGTTTGTTTAGTATGTAAGTAAAAATTTTGTACGCCGTTCACAAGAGGGTTATGCCGCGATAATTTTCGCATTTCAGTTTATCCCCTTTTTTATAAATTGGGCATATAATCCCGGTTTTCCAATCATTAGGGATCTTTTCATCATTCCAAATCTTGTTCATGAGCACATGCATTTGTCGTACTAGGTGATCGCCACCTAATTTTTATAGCTCAGGGGGGACGTTGTCAATACCTGGAGCCTTATTGTTCTTTTGTGCTCGTATTGCCTGTTTTACCTCTTCCATCGTTGGGGGTTCTATATTTTCGGTGTCTCCCTCATTATGATGCATGTCAATATGATCTTCATTTTCTTGTGTCCCTAAAAGAGTTTGGAAATAGATTTTCCAGACTGATTTTATTTATTTTGGATCACTGGTTATTTGCCCTTCTTGATTTCTGCATAGATTTGTTCGGGGTTTATATCCTTCTCTTAAATTGCGTAGATATCTGTACGCCTGTCTTATATTGTTGCTTTGAACATTTTCTTCCATTTTCTGTATATTCCGTTTTCGTATTTTCTTTTCTCTGTTCGGCATATTTTTTCTGCCCTCCGTCTTGAATCTTGGTAACTTGCCCTTCTTTCTCTGGTTCTTCTTTCCATATATTTCTTGTGTTCTTCATTTCTTTTCTGTATGGCCTTATTACACTCGCCATTGAACCATTCCCTTTTTTTATTTTTCTTTTTCTTGCCTATGATTTTTCTTGCTGCGTCAATAACTTTTGTTTTAATTTCTTCCCAATGTTCTTCGGTGCCTAGTGCTGTCAGTGTTTGTGTTATTTCTCTTTCATAGTTCTGTTTGACATCTTGTTGTTTCAATTTTTGTATATCTAGCTGTTCTGTTCTTTGTTCCTGTCTTTTCCTCCTGTTTCTCTGAATTCTGCATCTGTATTTTATCTGTACTAGGAGATGGTCAGATCCACAGCACGCTCCTCTTCGGCTTTTCACATCTTGTATGCTTGTTGCGGTCCATTTGTCTATCAAGACATGATCAATTTGGTTAGCGGTTGTTCCTCCAGGCATAATCCATGTCGCTATGTGTAAATAGGTGACGATAAAAGAAAAGCTTTCTATGATCAGTTAGGTGGTAGACTTAGAAATATTCCAACTAAGAAAAGACTCATAATAGAAGGTAACTTCAACGCTAATATAGGCTAATTAGACAGAGGAAATAAACATATAGATGGAGGATACGGCATTGGAACTAGAAATAACGCGGCAGATAATATACTGGAATTGGCAGTAGCACTAGGTATGGCCACTGTTAGTAAATGCTTTTAGAAGAGAGAAAGCCAACTTACCAACCAATAGAAATATTAAAAAATCATTTTAAATTCATGCAAGGTAAACCAACAACGGATGCAATTTTTATCATAAGGCAAGTAATGGAAAACTAATGTTAGAACAGGTGAACGTAAGACTGATAAATTTCATTTAAGAATAGTATTGCATCAGGGGTCAGTGCTAATCCCTTATCTCTTGGAAAAACTAACGAAAACATGTCAAGGTGGCTGATGTATGCTAACGATTTGGTGTTAGTAAGAGATAAGCAGAGAGAATTCAATTAATGATTGAGACAATGAAGATGGGCGCTTGAGCAAAAATATACTAAGGAAGACAAAAACAGAGTATCTAAAGTGTGCATTTAAAAATTAACTTCAACTTCACTTTAAATCAGGTTGTAATGTTGACTGGTGAAATTATTGAAAAAAAAATCGTTTTAGGTAGGAATCTAGATTTGATGTTACAAAGCAATGGGGAAATAGATGGAGATATAGTAGACTCAAATAAGGATGGATAAAATGGAAAGAAGCAAGTGCTGTCTTGTGTGATAGAAAGGTTCTTACGAAACTGAAAGGTAAATTCCATAATACGGATATAAAACCGTAATTGGACAGTTAAAGAAATAAGAACAATGAATGCATTTGAACAAAATGACAATGCTTAGATGGATGGGTGGCTTAAAAAGAAAATATTAAATTAAAAATTAAAATATTAGAAGTCTAGGCGCAGCACCGCATCTATGCAAAAATGGGGAAGCATAGGTTACGATAATTAGGGCATGTTGATTGTCGACACGAGAGTCATGCAATAGATAGGATTCTGGTTTTCCAGGTCCCAGAAAGTAGTAGGAGAGAAAGACCGAACAAAAGATGACGGGAAACGAATAGGAGAAATATGTGTATGAAAGAAATTCATCTTGATATGGCGAAAGATAGAAAGATATCCCTGTATGTAAGGATAAGGCGTAAAGGGCTAGAGGCAAAGAGAATGATGATGAAGAATCAGTAAATGTGGTGATACTTGCATATATACATAATTTTTCAAAATAAATAAATCGCTTATTTTTATTAATTATTCGCTACTCGATTTATTTAAAATATTATATAACAAATTGTTCATATTTGTTAAATCAGTAATGTTAAAACTGTTTGAGAAACACCTAGTTAAGAACCACCTTAAGTTAATGAAACCAATAATAAAAGAAAAGAGCTGATTCCAAACCGATAATTTTTATTCAAAGATAAAAAATATCCTATGATTAATTGAATATACAGAATTATCGATATAGGTAACTAAGTGAGAAACTTGTTGAGAAAATCGTTTTAGAAAAAAAAATGTGCTAGTCTTTTTTGACATAGCTTAGGCCTTTGCTAAAGTATAGCATGGGAGTTTAACCTGCAAATAGTATACCTACATGGTCATAGTTGGAAATGGCACTGTCATACTCACAGTATTTGACAACATCAAAGTAGCAGCAAAAAAATTATAACTGTTATTAAATAAAATTCATATGTACTTAAAATTGGAAACCTAAACTAAATGAGTCCAAATTAATAAACGTCAAGTTTATACATCTGAAAATCTAAAACATTAATTTTACAAAAAACGATGTCTAAATACCCTATGCATCTTCCACAAAATACATGGAAACTGTACTTGAGACTTTTATAGTATATGTTAAAAAAAGCGAGGAACTCAGAAAAGTTATCAGAAAATGTATCCGCAACTCCTATAGTCATTAACTTGGTACTGATATCTCTGCTCCCCGATTTTAGCAAGCAGTCACCAAACCAATAAAACTGCTACATTCATGCTTCCTATTATCCAACGATTAGCCAGTCCAGGAATATATGCATTATTATGGTACTGATATTGCTGCTGCCCCTCATAAGTAAGTAGAATATGCAAGGAAGTTTTTGGCAATTTAATAGGGTTTTTGTGTGTTACAGTATAATTTCTCGAGAAAGTAAAGAATATCTATCCGCTATCCTGATTTATTCCATAGATTACATATTAGAATACTATAGAATAATGCTATTACCAGCCAAAAAACGGTATAATAGTAACGAGAAAACCAAATAAATGTTCATTAACAGACAAAAGAGACGATGTAAAATAGGGCATATAACGTAACAATAGACCCACATAATTTTGAAAAATTTAAGCGTTTTAGATATCGCAGATAACGTTGTCACATAAGAGACAAAAGGGAAAATTCAGGTAGCAAACTGATATATGTATAACCTCATAACACTTTTAAATCCAGAAGTGTAATACATACTACTAAAATCAGGATATATACAACAGTGTAAGTAAAACTCAGGTATTAATTACATCAGGATTGCTAGAAAGATTGCCCTCAGTCAGAAGTGTTTTACGACCGGGAACCAATGCTAAGGTCAAACAGGTATATAAAAATTGCACCGTCGTACAAGAAACTAAATCTCAACGATAAAGTTATTGTTTTGCACTTTGTATTCATTTATAATCTGATTCATAATAGAATTATATATTTCTCCAAGAATTCTTCTTTCTGCGATGCTCAATCGGCTCTTATTTTATTTTTTCATTGTTCGTGTTTTACTTACATACGTACATTATTATTTTTCTTACTGCGGGATGTATTTTTGGATTTATTTTTTTGCTTAAAACGTAGCAATTGTCAGCTTGTATTCTGTTGTTATTCTCTGTTGTAGTGTTTTTGTTAAAAGTGCTCTTAAATCCCAAATATTTAGACCGATGAAACATTTCAAAGTTATACTGGTCTATTGAAATATTATGTCCTATTCTGTTTCTTATGATAGTCTTCTTATGATAGCCATATATTTTTTTATTATCGTTGATTTGGAGGACCCTTTTTTGCGATTTTTTCTTTTGAATGTATTAATGTTTTTTTCTCACTAATAATTATACTCGCTACTATGTTAAACTCATCGTCAAAAGTCCCTATAATATGAGGACCTTAATTATTAAAGTGTGAGATTTTCTGTATTTGCTTTCCGGGCGATGCTCTCCAAAATGATGGTAAACACGATTGGAGACACGGCATCTTCATGTTTGAGGTCACTGGACATTTGAAAGTAACTTGGCAGTTAATTTCCTTATGTATGCCTAGTTCTTCCATAGCATTTTAGTTACAATCTTATAATTATATCATTATATCATTATAGTTCTTCCATAGCATTTTAGTTACAATCTTATAATTATATCATATGGTTTGTTTAAAATCTATAAATAACTAGCTTAATGTTTTTCTTATTCCCAACATTTTTAATTAAGTATATTATAGTGAATATTTGATCAACGGTTCATTGAATTTTTCTAATTTCACATTAATCTTTCCTAATTTCACATTTGTGGTTGCTGGATGTCAAAGAAGACACCATTTTCCATAGCGGGTGCTATGATTCCAATGGGGTAAAGTACAACCTACATATTTGTTGCCAAAATTACTTTGATGCTTTCTCGAGTACCGTTTACTGGTATATGAATTTTGTTACGAATTTATCTTGTGTGCTGAACTCTATTAAATCTTTTACCGGAATTGAAAGGCATGTTTTAACCTTTATTTGTAACATTTATCGTTATTTGTCTTATATGTATACAAAATCGTCCTAATATTTGCGTTATACATTGATATTTATGTGGCAATTAGCTGTAAAGTCATTAGTCTTTCTTGTCGTATCATATTTTCTTGATTTTTTTTGTAGACAAGCGGTTTAGTTTGTGTAATATAATATCCCCAATTCGTTTCATAATATTTAGTTTTCAAAATAGCTATTCGCTAATTCGTTCACCTTTTTTAAAGCACTTTGAGTTATGACTATTGGATTTTACTTTTTAAATAGAGTTTGGAATGGAATCTTCCTGTTTGAAATCAATGTACATTTAAAATTAAGTCGACAGTTTTTCTTGAAGTCTTACTTTACTTGTAGATTATTCCTTGTTAAATTAATTAGTTTATTAGGTAAGTCTAGTTCTGCCATGGTATTTCATAGTTTTATTCTTATGATTATATCAGTGTTTGTTTAAAATTTATAAATAACTAGTTTAATGTTTTTTTTTTGTATTCCCAACATTTCTCATTAACTGCCTAATAGTGAATAATTGATCAACGATTTATTAAGTTTTTCAAATTCCACACTAATATTCACCTATTTTATAGTTCACCTATTTACTTAATCGTTCTAGGTGTATTAAAAAAAATACTGTATATCCTAATAATTAATAGATATATAGCTTATATCGCTATAGTTTATGCAGTACATTTTATTACATACTCCTTTTGTGTATGAGTATGCTTTTCAGCAAGTTGGTACTTACTCTTACTTCTAAATTGACAGATCAGCCTTTTAACTGCCTGTACTGAACTTTCTTCTTCATTTTGCAAATATATATAAAAATTAATAAAAACCACTCTGACATACCGCTGATTGAAATGTTGGATACCCTGGCCTATACTATTCAATCAACGAAAATACTAAGATCACACGGGGAGAATATTATGCGTTATTTCTGGTTTCGTCATAATTTACACTGAAATTATTAACAAGAGAGTGCTCTCACTTCCACATGTTAAAATTGATATATATTACCAATAGATGCTAGTCATATTATACCATCAGTACTAATAAAATAGAAACTATCAAATTAATGTCAATTTCATTTAATCAAACGTACTAACCTTAGACATGGTCATTTAAGGAAACACACCTCAAAAATATTGACAACAAATTAAAAATATCTTAAGCGTGATAAAAGTACCAGAGAAGCAAAGCTCACAGCATGAGAATATTGCCTCGTACTTTTATATAGCAATTTGTTCTCACAATTTTGTAGTTTTTCGAAAAATGAACTCCAATTCGATGATTAAAACGTCAAACAAAATGTAAAAACCTATTCATATTTTGAGATCTAAAGTCTTCAATTTAGATATTAAACATTCTTAATAAATGTATAATCTAATATGTAAGCCTGTTTATATTTTACAGACTTGGAAAACACTGAACAGACAAATATTTATTCTTTAATGTACTAGGTTCTAAAAAAAGTGTACTCAAAACGAATAAATATTATCTACCAAGTGTTTTATTCCAGTTTCATATGAAAGCAATAGATATTAGATATTATAAATTTCATAGGTACAAATTTGAGATAAAAACCAAATGATAGAGCATATAGTGAAATATAAATATCTTAGAATAGCTGTATCGAGCGAGGATAAGATTATTGATCAGAAAAAAACGACCTATCGCTGAGGAAGTGAGAAAGTAATTGGCAAACGCAAAGAGCACTTTAATTACATTAAATGAAATATGCATTACAATCTATTATGATACACATATATTCGTACCGCAGAAACAAGACAATTAATAAACACGTTAAGAGAATCTTAATAATAACCAAAAGTTTTAATACACAGAAGAAATAATAATATACAGAAGATATATAAATTAAAAAACTTTATCCACTTAGTGTACGCAAGAGAGTTACCTCTAGAAAAACTCAAAACGATCGAAAATATATACCAAAACAACACAATAAAAGTAAAAGTAGACGAAGAACTAACCGACCCTATTGAAACTGACAATGGGATAAGACAGGGATATTCCCTGAGTCCTTTATTGTTTAACCTGATTATGGATAAAATAATAAAAAAGTAAGAACTAAAAAAGGATACCAAATGGAAGAAAAACAAATTAAAATAATCTGCAATACTACTCTTTCAAAGTGAAGATGATTTACAACGTATCCTGCACCAATTTCATATAAAATTTAACATGTTAATTTCCCCAAAAAAGACAAAATGCATGGTTACAACAGCAAATTTTCTAAGATGTTAATTGGAGCTGGAAGGTCAGATAATAGAACAAGTGATGGAGTTTAAATATCTAGGCATCACATTATCTAGCTACGAAAAGCTCGAAACTGAAGTGGAAGATCCAATGAATAGAGCAAACAGAGCCCCAAGCTCCCTAAATGCAACAATTCGAAGAAATAAAAATATCGGGAAAGAAACAAAAGGCAGAATTTACAAAACAGTCATCGGACCAATAATGATATACGCGGCAGAAACAAGACCTGACACAGAGAGGACAAAAAGGGTGTTAGAAACAGCAGAGACGAAAACACTTAGAAAAATTGTTGGTAAGACACTATGGGACAGAGCTAGAAGTACAGATATACGACGTAGATGCAAGGTGAAGAACATCAAGAAATGGTTAAGAAATAGAAGAGTAGAATGGAACAATCATATAAGCCGAATGACAACAAATAGAGTAGTAAAGACGGCAAGAAACGGTTAACCCATAGGAAAATGATCAGTTGGAAGACCACGAAAACGATGGAACGGCAACTTACTGGAGGCACATTGAAAAACAGACAGAGTCATGTCTATATAAAAAGAAGAAGAAGAAGAAGAAGAAGATACACAGGATAATCACTAAAATAGCTGCAAGAAAAATAAAATAAATCAGTCATATTAATGTAGAATAGCAGAGGACAGAGTGTTTAGAGAAAATAATGAATCAGTCATATTAATGTAGAATAGCAGAGGACAGAGTATTTGTCATAGCTTTGGACAAGTGCCCAATTGAAAAAATAACACAGATCGTTAAAAAAGACGGAACTCTAAAAAGAAAATAGAATAGATTTAAAAAAAATAAAAGCATAAACATGTCTTTTCCTACTTTTTTAATATTGAAAATACGTAAATGAAATATTGAATTAAAATGTTACCTTTGATATATGTGATAAACCTATCACCTGAACAGTGGCGCCGATGTATGTAGTTGAAATTGTTTACACTTATTTTAACTGTTTATTTTTTTATTATCTATAGATGGGTTGCGACCGATATCACAAACTTATTTATTTTCCACAAAGAGGCCCTTTAATAAATAAAAAATATTACTATACAAATCTGATTCAAAATATCGTCAAAAACTAATACAATTCTTCAGTCACCCCGTTAATATGATTTTGTCAAATTGGTCTTTTTTAGGACCAACTATTCTAATAGCATATGTCTATACCTGTTAAGGGTATTTCTAAAGATCAAGAAACTTTACTTTACTTAAAATTATCAGACATATGAGCTAAACACGAATCTGACTTATTTCTAGTGCAGGAAACACATATAGGGCCTAACCTAGGGTATTTGGTATACAGCTGATCGATAAAAACCACATTATAGATATAGAAATGCTATTTCTGTCGAAAAAAAAGCAAAGCATAACTCTAAGAAGAGAGTCATTCTTATATTGTAGAGTAAGAAAAGACAAAAGCAGTCAGCTGAGAGAACCTTTTAACGATGTTCAGCTTGAATCCACCATCTACATATTAAATGAAAAATAATACAACTACCGACATTGAGGATCTGAGCATAAAGCTTATTACGAAATCTGGACCAAAAACACTACAATGGCTTATCCGGATGATGAACAACTGTATTCAAATTATGGAGATACGCAAAGTCTAGAGACAAGTCAAAGTTGTTAACTTGCTTAACCTAACTTAAACCTGGCAAAAACTCCAACGACTACAAAAACTATCGGCCAATATCTTTATTTTGTCAGCTATTCAAAATACTTTTGCACAAGATCGTTAATATGATATCACCCATATTAGAAGAAAAACTTAAATTAAAAGGCAAAAGTGGCTATAGATAGGGAAGATTATGTACATCACAAATACTAAATCAAAGACCAGTACGAAAAATATCGGGTATCAGGGGTGGTATTTTTTACTCTAGATGCTGCTTACGACACCTTAAATTACAGAATATTTCTCCAAAAACTATATGATGTCCCCTTACATAACAAACTCACTTATATTGTCTCCGTATACCTACACAAGAGAATATTTTTTTTATCACACAATGGTAAGAATAGCAGTTAAAGAACAGTCACGCTTAGGGTAGCATAAAGGCACCTACACTGTATAACATTTACACAAACGAACGATCCATACCGGTAGATACTAGGACTTCTATTAAATAGACGATACACCTATTATATATAAAAATAAACTATGAATCAATTTTCAGCCAAAACCCCTGAAAAACTCGTGTGTGCTCCTTCAATTTCTCTAACATAGTAGCTTTCACAAAACTGAACATCCAATAATGTCATGAATTTGTTGAACGGTAGACTTCCTATAAATTCCTTGAAAATAGTTTGTATCGCTTGGGGTCAGTCACAGATCATTGTTTAAAACTAAAAGGTAAATTGATGACCAGAAATAATATACTTCGCAAGTTTTTCAGCTAAAAATGAGGCGCACGTCCTTCCGCCCTTACAACATAGACGCTTGCACTATATGCTTCTGCTGACGAATATACCTTGTTAGACAAATTAACCATTATTTCTTTTTGTGCACACTACTACCTATTTTAACACAAAAATATCCACTGAAGCACTTAATCATATTTATTTTGAGATAACCTTCTATGGAGATATCATATTTAGTACACAAATAAGACCAGAACTAAAATAATAAAAAAGCTTTAAACAAGATATTGCAGAAGATTGGATAAACTAAAAGTAGTTTTTATTAATCGGATGCTTACATAAAACGTACAAAGACATACTCACGTAAACAGAATATATTACGAAATATCTGTAATTAAAAAAAACATCGAGTTCAGCATTGAACTAATAAAATTATATTAAATAAAAAAACAACATTATTTTTAAAAATGCAGAAAAAATAAAATTTTCTATGCAAGCGAACATTCCATTAAATAATAAGCCCAAATCCTTTTGTATCTATATACCTGTTTTTTAAAGAACCAGTTACCTTTTAGTACGTAGTTATACCAGGTAATACGATATCCTCTGTTACACAGTGTAATGCGTATGACATTACACTGTCTGCAAACAGTAGATAAAAATAAGGAGCCCATATAAACCGTTCAGGGTATATGTTGAAAATATACGGTATAATCGCACAGTTGCCAAACTCTCAGAGCTTACTTAAACCGATAAACGTATGGTTGAAATATACAATGAAGAAGATCTGAACGACCCCTATAATATATACACGTGAACTAAACGATATACATTTATGATACAGGGGTATTTACGGGCTCCAAAAAATTTTTACAAATTATGAAACTCTACATGTTGATGAATCGACAGAACCAATATTATGGAATGGTCAAGTCAGCTCCGTATATCGGTATCCACTTGACCACGGAGCTCACTTGAACCTGAATTTTAACATGGGCGGAGTCCACTTTATGCCGTAGATATATATATATATATATATATATATATATATATATATATATATATATATATATGTATATATATATATATGTATATATATATATATATATATTTATTTATTGAAATGATATTGTTTAAAAAATTAATTTATAAGTTATATACTAGATAATATTAGATATAACAAGTATTTGGTTATTTTAAGAAGTTATATACTAGAGAATTTAATAAAAATTATTTATGTGAGGGCATTTTTAAGAAATTAGCATATAATAATTGTAAAAAGTTGTATTTTAGTAATTATAATGTGGTAGATATATTTAAGTGAGCCATGTGACTAGGCAACCAAAAATACTCTTTAAATTGAAGACAGGAATTAATAAATTACGAATATAAAGTGGGGTTATGATAATAATGTTAGTTTAAAATGTTTAATTTATATATATATTTAATGATTTAAGTGTATATTCAGTCGTGTTCTAGTTCACCTACGAATCGGACGTGCCTATCGACAAAGCGGAACGAAATTAAACTGTTTTCGTTTAAAAATTGTGTTTTTATAAATCTGCAGATTAGGTGTAAAAATAAAATTAGATTGTGAGTTTTAAGAACAATTAAATGGACCAGTTAGTCGGGGGGAAACCCCCAGACGACCCAGTGCCCCCAGATATACGTCCAAAAAATACAAATGATATACAAACAACAACAGCAATGACCATCGATAACGATAACACATCGAAAGAAAGACAGGAGTTTTTGTATGTAAGTACTGATTTAGGCCCGTATCATATTTATGTTGAGAATAATTCGGTCGAATTTAAAGGTAAATTAAATGCTCTTAAAATCGGAGATATTATTCTTTCTAACTTTCCGGAGATAGACAATAAAATTATAAGTATCGATTCTATAGGTCGGAATAGGGTTAGGATCAAGTTAAAGGATTATAAATCAGCAAATTTTCTAATAAATAATAAAAACGAAAATATTTTTGTTAAAAATAACTTTGTATTGTATATCCCAAAATTTATTCTTCATAGACAAGGTGTTATTAGAGATATAGAAAAAGATTTTTCAGAGGCGTACATAAAAGATAAAATAAGACAATTTGATCAACATTGCACTTTTGAAGTATCTAATGTCAAAAGAATAAAACGTAAAGTAGAAAAAATTACGGACGAAGGTAAAATAGTAGAATATGTACCCACAAAGTCTTGCATTGTTATTTTCAAATCACAAATCTTACCAAAATATATTTCTATTAATAAAGTTATCAAGGAGGTAGAGCCGTATAACCAGAAAGTATTATTATGTTATAACTGCCTCCGTTTTGGTCATCTGGGAGGTCAGTGTCGAAGTAAACCAAGATGCAGCAAATGTCAGGAGTCCCATACCACACAAGATTGTAAAAATTCAGATTACATACCACGGTGCTTTAACTGTCAAGGAAATCATCTTACTACTAATTTGTCTGCTTGTCCAGAATTTAAAAGACAAAAAATTGTAAAGGAAACCATGAGCTCTTGCAATATTAATTTCTTTGATGCAAATAAACAGGTCCCAAAAAATACGTACGCAAACATAGTCGCTCATAATACTTCTGCCATGGAAAGTGGTCAAATATCCTCGACAAATTATTCCCAACGGCCTCAATCTGGACCTACCCCTTCTAGTACAATACAGTATCATTCCTCTCAACCTCAGTACTCACAGTCCCACAATTTACAACCCAAATCCTATAATAACAATTTTACTAATTATATGTTTTCTTCTCCTACAACTTCAAACCCAAACAAAAGGCACAGACCAACCAGCCCTGATCCCATTGAAATTTCAAGAAAAGAAATACTTACACAACCAAAAACCTCTTTTGTCTCGGGGGGAATTTTTAATAGTCAACATTATTTAAAAAACTCAGCCGGAGTAAAATTACAATCAGAGGAATTAAATGCAACAATAAGTTTAGTTTTAGAAGTAGTTCTCAATATTATAAGTAATATAAAACAAACAAACAATTTCGATGTATCAAAATCTGAAATTGTGGAATTAATTAGTAAACATGTAAACCATACCTTGTCTTCAAATTCGCAGACACAAACGCGAACATAAATTTGCTGCAATGGAACTGTCGTTCAGCAGTAGCTAATAAAGTAAATCTAGAATATCTGCTATATCAAAATAATATTTCCATAGCATTGCTTTCAGAAACGTGGTTTAAATCAAAATACTATTATAATTTTAAAGGCTACAATTGCTTTAGATCAGATCGGGCAGACGGTTATGGTGGAACTGCCATTTTATTAAAATCAAACTTAAGATGCGAAGAAATAAATCTTAAAAATAGATATCCTTTCACTCACAAATGTATTACAGTTAAAATTCTCCGAGGTAAAAATCCCATCAATATTGTGTCAGTTTACATTGAACCAAAGACCAAGATATCTGAAAGTCAATGGTTGGAATTCTTTAAAGACATACCTAAACCGTTTATTATTGGTGGGGATTTTAATTCCCACAGTATCGCATGGGGCTGCGAAATTGAAGACAGCTATGGTAAAAAACTTTTAGAATGTATTGATCATTGTAATTTGATATGCTTGAATGATGGATCGCCCACATTAGCAACTAGTAAGAGTCCATCCGCTATTGACTTAACCTTTTGTACACAAGATATTTCAAAATTTTTTACTTGGAGAGTCCTACAGGACCCTCATGGATCCAACCATCTTCCGATTATCATTAACATGGAAACAGATCATATAACTTCATTTACAGCTCAAAACTATCACAAGATCTGGAATCTTAACAAGGCCGATTGGAAATTATACACATCTGTACTAGAAGCTGTAAATCCTCCTGGAAACTATCAAACTCTAATAGCAAACATTAATAAAGCAGCCAATTTAGCAATACCAAAGTTTTCATCTAACGGAACACATAAGAGACGAATTTCGAACCAATGGTGGTGTGAAAGTTGCAAAACCGCCGCTGATAACCGAAAAATTGCATATGGAAAATATAAACAAGATCCTACAAGAAATAATTTAGTTGAATTTAAGAGACTTGACGCTGTCGCAAAAAAACTTTTCAAACAAAAGAAAAAACAGAATTGGGTAGAATACTGCGAAAGCCTAAATTCAAAAACACAAATCAGTGAAGTGTGGAAAAAAGTAAACACTTTTAAAAACCGCAAAGAGTCCAACAAGATTCCAATAGATCCAGAATCCAGCTGGCTAGATGAATTTCATAAGAAAATATCTCCACAGTGGGTACCTTCACAACATTTTCCAGAATACAGCGAAACAGTGTCAAGAGATAGGTTTGGCTTAGAAGAACCATTTAAAATGTGGGAGTTAAAGCGAGTACTTAGTCAACAAAATAGCAGTGCTCCAGGTAAAGACAATATTTCATATTCCATGATATACCATATTCCTCACCACTATAAAATATCATTATTAAATATTTTTAATGACATTTGGAATGATACGTCACAAATTCCAGACAGCTGGAAGGAATATATTCTAATACCTATTAAAAAACCTGGTAAGCCAGAAAATTGCAGTAGATCATATAGACCAATATCCTTAGCCTCTTGCTTCCTAAAGACGTTAGAAAGGTTAATAAAAAATAGAATTGAACATTGGTTAGAGCAAGAACATATTCTCCCAAAATCTCAGTATGGATTTCGAAAATCAAAATCAACCCAAGATGCCATAACTGCCTTAGTCTCATCCATACTAATAAACTTTACTGATAATATGTATACTATGGCTGCTTTTCTTGATGTCTCCTCTGCATTCGATACCGTTAACTTGGACATTATGCATAAAAAGCTATTAGACATCGGCTTCCCCATCACCATAGCTAGTTTTCTGAGGACATTGTACACTAATAGATCAACTTTTTTAAAAATCAACCATTCCATCTCTCCACCACATCTTACGAATATAGGACTTCCACAGGGTAGCATATTAAGCCCAATACTATTTATTTTATATAATATGGATATAGAAAATTGTATTAATAGCCCAACAAAAATTATTCAATATGCTGATGATGTAGTAGTTTACACAGCCCACAAATCATTGGATATATGTAAAAATAATTTTGATCTCTCAATTAAAGCTGTTCTTAATCACTATGAAAATATTGGTTTAGATATATCAGAATCTAAAACTGAAATTTGTATTTTCTCTAGAAAACATCAAATTCCACAAGGGCATCTGGAAGTAGGTCAAATTCAGTTCCCTATTAAAAATTGTATAAAATATCTCGGTACTTATTTAGACAGAAAACTCCTATGGAAGGATCAAATTCATCATGTCATAAAAAAGTCTGAAAATGCAATGAACATTCTAAGAGCCTTTTGTAAAAAACTGGGGCGCTGATCCAAATGTAGCACTTTTATTTTACCGTACTATGATTCGTCCCATTTTCGATTACAGTTGTCATTTATATGGAACTGCCGCAAACACACATTTAAATAAATTAGAAATACAAAAAAATAAATGCCTTCGGCTTTGTCTTGGATATTTGAATTCTACACCTGTTAATATAATGGAAGTTGAGGCGATAGAACCACCTCTGAAATTTCGACGGGAGTTTTTAAGTGATAAATTCATTACTAGAGCCATAGGGAAAAATACTAACTATCTACAGGATATTCATATTTTATCAATTTTAGATCTAACTCATAAATATTGGACAAAGAAAAAATGTTCTCTTCTGGTAAATAGTTACCTGAGGATATCTCAATACCGACATACTTTCTATACGTATGAAAATCAAGTTTCACCTATGTATTCCCATATATTAGAAGAGCTTTTTTCAAAACATATTAATACCTTTTTTATGGACAGTAATTTAGATCCAGTCGCTTTTCAATCATTTACACGGCATAAATGGCCAAACTATCAGTTTTACTTTACAGACGGATCTAAAGTACAAAACAAAGTAGGATGTGCATTAATTAATGTTCAAAGCGGATTTAAAAAATTCTTGAAATTGCCAGCTGAATCATCGATATACACTGCTGAAATGACAGCGATTCTTCTTGCATTAAGGCATATACATAGTAACGAACCCTACAGCTGCATAATATTTACAGACAGTAAGAGTGTCGTCGACAGACTAACAAACGTACATAGGTCCAAACAACTAAATCATATAGAACTAGAAATTATGACTATTTACAATAAAATTACAAATTTAGGGAAAAGCATTATTATATCATGGATAAAGGGACACGCGGGCATTAAGGGCAATGAAATAGCAGATAGCCTAGCCAAATCTGCCCTAGACATAGGCGAAGAAGCTCCCTTGAACTTACTCCCCTTTTCAGACATTGATATAATTAGTAAACAGCATCAAAAAGAAAAATGGCAAACATATTATCGAAACACGAGAACTGGAAATAATTACAAACAAATGCAGCCTGAAATACCCATAAAAAGATGGTTTCATACTCTATCAAATCGCCATTTCATAAGGGTTATAAACAGATTAAGATCTAATCATGCTCTTACCCCCCTTCATATGTACAAGTTGGGTCTCGCGGAGTCACCTAATTGCAAGTGTGGAAAAGAAGGTAACTTATTACATATTTTTCTTGAATGTTCCCACGAATCAGTAAACATAAACAAATTTTATGATAATCTTATTATATTAAAAATTCCACTTCCCGTCTACCTGAACAATTTGATTTTCTCTAGAGATATCAATATATTAAAAATGATTTACGAACATATCAAAAACTGTAAATATAAATTGTAGCTTAAAACTAACTTATATTTAAGTAAATATTGTATTATAGCAAAAAAAAAAAAAAAAAAAATTAAATATAAAAAAAAAAAAAAAAAATTAAGAAAAAAAAAAAAAATTATTACTTATTACTAATTACTAATTATTAATTGTTAATTACTAATTATTACTAATTGCACGTTAGATTGTACGGATGATTATATGTTTATTCCTCTAATTGTAAAAAATTCCTCTGATTGTAAAAATTGTTTGTCTTTAAATTTGTCTGGCTAATTGGCGCGGCCAAGGCCATCAAACTGAATAAAAAAAAAAAAAAAAAAAGTGTATATTCTGATCTGAAAAGCCTAAATGTCAACAAAATTATCAATAGAACATTAAGGAATTCTCCAGAATGCAGAATTTGACCTTTGTTTATGTTGGAACATTCTGGAATAATGATTATGTCGGTGGATCGAATAGATACTTTTTTCGAGAACATCCATATAGAAGAAATAGAACTAAATCGAACATGATTTCTTACCAGATGGTTCTGGAAGATTGAAAAGATATAAATACCCGTGATTTGGATTCAAGATGGCCAGTTTATTATGAAAGTTAGTAGAAGATAGACTCATTTAGTTGGTGAAGTCAATTGTTCAGAATTTTCAAGACAGTCAATCAGTTACAAATAGTCCAATTGTTTAATATAGTGAGTTAAATGAATATTAAAAATTATGCACATTTATAATTATACACAAATAATTATTGAAGATTAAAAAAGTATATTAGAAGAATATTGGAAGAAATTTAAATTATATTATGATTGGAGATTAGTATAAATCAACTTATAATAATTGGATATTGGTATATTGAAAAGAAGAATAAATATAAATGCTGTTTTGCTGGTTTGCTTGGTGGTTTATAAATGCTGGTGAAGAAAAATATATCTTAAATTGGTAGAAGCTGATAATTGGAAAAAGTAATTTCACAAAAACAAGGATAACCGAAGTACGAAGACATTCAGTGGTGATTAGAATCTATATAGTGGAAAACAGTTCATTTAGGCATTCAGTGAAAGAAAGGTACAAAATTTTGTTAATATAATTTAGTTAGTGTCATAACAGTTTCAATTTTGAAGATAGTTTGTTTAAATTTTACATTGTCTATAGAATTTAATTAGTTTTATAAGAATATCAATTTAAAGATAGTTTATTTTAAATTTACATTGGCTAGGTTAGATATATATATATATATATATATATATATATATATATATGTGTTTCATAATAGTTATAATAAAGATAATTTAAAAAAGTACTTACAAACTAATTCTTTGAGAACCGCCCTATATATTATATTATTAAAAATACTCATTGCTCATCATTCAAACAAACAATACATCATAACAATATATATATATATATATATATATATATATATATATATATAGATATATATATATATATATATATATATATATATATATATATATATATATATATATATATATATATATATATATATATGTTTGTTTTGAGGTTCCGCGGGAGCTATATGTGCTGTCACTATTTTTCCGGGTTTGACTCCGCGTTGTAAAATGCTGGTTTTCTTGAAAACCATTGTTTTGGCGACGTTTCGGCAAGGTCTCACTTGCCATTCTCAAGCCTGGTGGATCTACTTCTCGTCGTTACTCGATTAGTACTGTGTCGGTAACTTGTATAACTCCCATCTCCTTCTGGAGAGAGAGAAGGCATGTTAACCGCTCTACCCGTCGCTTGGGATGACCTAAGGGAGTAAGGTTCTCTGTCGGTGGCCATAGTCACGGGCTATGGACACTTAGCTAGGGATTAAAATTGCCTTTTTAAAGAATAACACAATAAATAAAGTTTATTAAACAATATTCGCAGTAATTAGAAAAGATATAACGTAACTTATATTAAGAATCTGTAAGAAAGGTATAATTATCTCCTAATCCGGAAATCTGGAGGATAATTATACTAATTAGTCTTAAAATAAGAATCTGAAAAGTAATACACGTTAGTTATTAACAATAAACCAATTTTAACCAAAATTCAAATTAATAAGTGTAGGAAATGTCACTTGTCAAAATTACTTGAAGTGGGAAGGAGTTGAGCTAGAGACTCAGGATAAGGACAGGAACGTCGGTTGTTATGCCATTCGGGATAATCAACAATAAAAAGGGGAAGAACTACACTGTAAAAATAATTAGAGTCAAAAATTCAAATTATTTTTATGAAAATTTTCTAAGTCGATTGGACCTATAGAAAATATTACAAGTTAATTTAAGTGGTGATAAATAAGCATAAATAATATAACCAATTTAAATAACTGTAAATAAAATGAAACAACAAATATTAAGGTCAAAAGAAATAATAATCAAAATTTTAACAGTGTACCAGAAATAAATAGTTATCAAATTCAAAGATAGAAATTATAAGTTTTAACAGTGTACCTGAAAGAGAACAGAGAAAAGAAATAGCATACAAGTTATATACACATATATATATATATATATATATATATATATATATATATATATATATATATATATATATATATATATATATATATATATATATATATATATATATATATATATATATATATATATATATATATATATCAAGGTATTAAATCCAAAGTTTAAATATAAGTAGCAAAGACGGTGCCCCCGTCGGAGTTTCCCTGGTTTGGACGTGGTGGTTGGTTTCGTGGAGGAGGTATGGGATGACCTCCTTGTTGCTGGCTTGATTGGCCGTTTTGGTTGCGGCCATTGTTGTTGTTGCGGTTGTTGTTGTTGTTGCTATTGTTGCTGCCATGGTTGCGGTTATTTCCCCTGTTGCGCCATTCATTGAGGGTCTCTGACTGTCTAGGGCGGTCGTGGCGTGGTGGATATTGTGGTGGACGGTCCTGCTGTGGCTGTGGAGGACGGTCCGGCTTAGGAGCTGGTCTCTCTTGCTTTTGATTGGCAGGTGAGGGAGTAGAGAGTCTTATATCTATTTCCAGTTCGTCCACTGTCCGCCGTAGGTCTTCTTCAGTACGTGGTGGATTGCCTCTCAGGTATTTTCTAATTTCGGGGCGCAACTGGTCTGTGATAATCTCACAGCGCTCCTTGTCTGTGGTGGCAGGTGCTACACGGTCAAACAGGGCCATCTTCTGGTTGATGAACTCTGCTGCTGCTTCTTGCCTCTGTTTGTGACCGTATAACTTGGCTAGCAACTTCGCAAATCTAGATGAGTGGCTGAAGTGGTCCACTAATCTCTTGAAGAACGTCGTGTGATCCAATTTGGGGTCTGTGTGTGTCTTCGCCCATGTGGCTGCCTCTCCTTCAAGTCCATGCTCCAGGAGGTATGCTGTCCAGTGTCTCGTTTCGATTGCCATGTCCAGTAGGTGATGAGTAGCTGAGGCGGCGAATTCTTCGGGGCTCTCGTGCTCTGCTCCGCTGAATTTCTTTAGGGCTGGCTTCCATCGTGGTGTAGGTGCAGGTGGTGCTGGAGGTTGTTCGATCTTCACTCCTTGTCCTTGGGCTAGTGCTAGTGCTGTCACGGCTTGTGTGAGGGTTGCTAACATCTGTCCTAGGTCTGCATTGCCTGACGTCGCAGGCTGTGGTGGAAGTTGAGTTGTCGTTTCCGTTGTGGAAGGTATGAAAAGGCCTGACGTCGCAGGCGGTGAGGACTCTGTTGTCTCAGGGTGTAATGATGTTCGATCTGTGAGTTGGGAGCCATGTCGGTAACTTGTATAACTCCCATCTCCTTCTGGAGAGAGAGAAGGCATGTTAACCGCTCTATCCGTCGCTTGGGATGACCTAAGGGAGTAAGGTTCTCTGTCGGTGGCCATAGTCACGGGCTATGGACACTTAGCTAGGGATTAAAATTGCCTTTTTAAAGAATAACACAATAAATAAAGTTTATTAAACAATATTCGCAGTAATTAGAAAAGATATAACGTAACTTATATTAAGAATCTGTAAGAAAGGTATAATTATCTCCTGATCCGGAAATCTGGAGGATAATTATACTAATTAGTCTTAAAATAAGAATCTGAAAAGTAATACACGTTAGTTATTAACAATAAACCAATTTTAACCAAAATTCAAATTAATAAGTGTAGGAAATGTCACTTGTCAAAATTACTTGAAGTGGGAAGGAGTTGAGCTAGAGACTCGGGATAAGGACAGGAATGTCGGTTGTTATGCCATTCGGGATAATCAACAATAAAAAGGGGAAGAACTACACTGTAAAAATAATTAGAGTCAAAAATTCAAATTATTTTTATGAAAATTTTCTAAGTCGATTGGACCTATAGAAAATATTACAAGTTAATTTAAGTGGTGATAAATAAGCATAAATAATATAACCAATTTAAATAACTGTAAATAAAATGAAACAACAAATATTAAGGTCAAAAGAAATAATAATCAAAATTTTAACAGTGTACCAGAAATAAATAGTTATCAAATTCAAAGATAGAAATTATAAGTTTTAACAGTGTACCTGAAAGAGAACAGAGAAAAGAAATAGCATACAAGTTATATACACATATATATATCAAGGTATTAAATCCAAAGTTTAAATGTAAGTATCAAAGATATCAAAGTAAAAATTCAAATACAAAAGTTTAGCAGTGTACCTGAAAATTATAAGTATCAAAAATATCAAAGTTAAAATTCAAACATAAAGTTTAGCAGTGTACCTGAAAATAAAAGGGAAAAATAAAACACAGTTTATACGTTTATTTTGCAAGTATGAAATATATGTTAGCAATATCCTGAAAGAGAAAATAAAACACAAGCAGGAAGTCTTTATTTAATCTCAATCTTTTAAAAAGGATATATTCACCGTCTGATGGCTAAGTCCCGTGAAGTAGGGACTTAGCAGAATCTGTAAGAGAAATTTTCTTACACGACCTGTAAGCCTATCGAAATAATCAGATTTTGGACTAAGTCCAAAAACACAGATTAATTCGATGAAAAATGACGACGCTCTTAAGGGAATTTATTAGCAAATTCGACTAAGTCGAAAAGCACAGATAAATCCCTCAAAAATGGCCGCCGGTGGTTTGCAAACAAACCGTGGTTAAAGATGGGAACGTTAGGTTCCGGGTTTAAAGTTGAGCTGTAAAAACAAGAAACTCTAGGAACTTAATCGACCAGAGGATCTTAACATGCCTAGAAGGCTGGATCTGCGGACCAAACCTGTCCAGATCTGATTTCCTGGCCGTCGTGCACTTCTTTTATGCAGAAAAAAGTAGGTCAATTGTAACGGTCGTTTTGGACCTTTTTACGATTGGACCGGCACGACGACCAATGCCCAATTTTCAGAATTATCATTGGCTGCAGCTCAGATACCGTTCGACCAACGATAATTCAGAAAATGGGCAACAGACTTCTGAATTATGATTGGCTGCAATTACTGTTGCCATTTGACCAATCACAATTCAGCAGGCTGGGCGACATCCCCCCCGCTTCGAAGATCCTTCTGGTGATTCTGCTTTTATTGAAAAAAAAAACAAGAGTTTTACAATAATAATAAGCAAAATGAAAGCAAACAATGTGTAAGTTATTGAAAATGCAAAAGAAAAATGTCTCTAAAAAAAGAATTGTCTTTGCACCACGTCACTCGGCGTCTTCTCCGACGATGGCGTCGACACGTGGAGGTGGTGCGGGACGGATGTCATCTACGTGGATCAGCCGGTCTATGTCGTTGTCTCGGTGGACTTCATAGGTATGGTTGCCGGCTGCTCTGATTATTGAGTGGGGTCCTGTCCAGGTTTCTCCGAAATTTTCTCGTTGATGGTTCCTCACCAACACCTGTTGTCCGGGAACGTATTGAGGTGGAGGACGAGCATCAGGATTATCCGGGAACAGGTTCCTGGCGTAGACGGTGGCTTTTTGGACCGCTCGCTGTACTCGTTGTTCCCTGTTCTCCCTCTGGTTGGCTTGGAAGTTGGTTTCTTGTGCTCGTCTTGGCCTGTATCCGAGGAGAAGTTCCGCAGGAGTCTGTCCGGTGGCGTCGTTGGCTCTGGTTCGTAGAGTGAAGACGACGTCTCCGACGTAGGAGTCCCATCGTGGGTCCTCTGGTGACGATACTCTCGCCCGTAGTCCCTTCTTCAGCTCCTGGACTCTACGTTCGATGGGATTGGCCCTCTGGTGGTATATGGGGGCCTTCTCGTGTTCCATGTTGTGACGACGTAGGAATCTCTCCCAGGTAGGTGTTCTGAACTGGGAGCCATTATCAGTGATGATGGTGTTCGGTCGTCCCCATCGATTGCAGATTTCGTCCTGGAGGAAGGACGTGATGTCTCTCGATTTTGCTGAGGTGGTGCATCGGTACTCAACCCAATTGCTGAGGCAGTCCGTGGCCAGGAGGATAAAACGGTTCCTTGTTCGTCGAGCAGGAGGATAGGGACCTAAAACATCGAAGGAGATCCTCTCCCATGGGTTGACGGGGGCCCTCGGAACTATCGGAGCTCTGGGTTGTCTCTTCGATGCTTTTGTGGTGGCACACTTCAGGCAAGATCGGATGTGGTGGATGATGTCCTTGGACATGGTGGGCCAGAAGTAGAGTTCACGGATGGCTCTGGAAGTTTCTTCTTGTCCCGGATGGTTAGCTTCCTCACTGTCGTGGTAAACTTGCAGAACCTCAGTTCGGAAGCAACCAGGGACTAGCAGTCTTTTCGAGCCATCCTGGAGATAGTAGGCGGTATCGTCCTCGACCAGAAACTCATCGAGGAGGCTTGTCTCGACGTCGTCACGAGGCCCTCTGGTTTGGATGCGACGCCAGCGGTTAATGAAGCGCTGCACTCCATGGTGGGTCAGGTGTGCCCTCTGGATTCGTGTTTGCAGCGACATGTCATTAAGGTCGTCCAGGATGGGGTGGTTGGCACCATCTTCCTGGGCTTCTAGGAGGCACAGCAACGGGAAGGTGTTGTCTTTCATCATGGGTTGCTGTGGCCAGGCTAGGCGGTCGACTTCAGCATCAGGGTCGTGGATCGTCTCCTCCTCGGTGGTCGGATGGCGTGATAGGTGGTCCGGCAGCTGGTTGTCTCTACCGGCGACGTGGATCACCTTGAAGTTGAACTCTTGTAGAAGCAGAGCCCATCGTGATAACTTGGCTTTATCGGACTTGTAACGATCTAGCCACAGTAGAGCTCTGCTGTCGGTGTACAAGGTGAAGGCCTGGTCCTGCAGGAAGTGTTTGAAGCGCTTCAGGGCCCATATGACAGCAAGACATTCTTTTTCGTTTATATGGTACCTCTTCTCAGCTGGCTTCAGCTTGGTGGAACCATATGCGATGATCCTTCTGTTGTTAGGTTCACCTTGGAATAGGACGGCGCCCATGCCTATCTCAGACGCGTCCGTCTGCAGGCTGAAGGGCAGGCTGGCATCTGGCCGTTGTAATTCCAATTTATTGGCAATGGCATTTTTGATGTTGTTAAATGCCCTGTCAGCTACTTCGTTTCATTGGAAACGGTGTTTTCCCGCTGTTAGATCAGTCAGCGGGGTCACCATCTCCGCAAAGTTTGGAACGAAGTCTCGTAGCCAGCTGGTAGTGCCAATAAAAGACCTCAGTTGGCGGAGAGTCTTTGGAGTCGTGAACCCTTGGATCTTGTCTTTGTGTCTTTCCATCGGTTGTGTGTTGGTGGAAGTAATGGTATGGCCCAGGTAGTCCAGTTCTTTGGCGGCGAACTGGCATTTCTTCAAGGACACCCACAGGCCGTGAGTGCGTAGGCGCTCCAGCACCAGGTGGAGGTGCTTTTGGTGTTCCTCCCAGGTGGACGAGTAGATGATTATATCGTCCATGTACACCTTGACGAATTCGTCCACAAAGCCGGCGAAGACGGTGGTCACCAGCTTTTGGAATTCTGCAGGTCCATTTTTCAACCCAAATGGCATCACCGTGAATTCAAACTGGGACCCATCAGGAAGGCTGAAGGCTGTTATCTGTTTGGAGTCCTCGGCCAGCGGAATTTGCCAAAATCCGCTCTTCAGGTCGAGGGTGGTGAAGATGTTAGCTGAGCCAAGTTCCTTGATACTATCGTGTATGGGTGGTAGGTTTGAAACTTCGTCCACGGTGATGGCGTTGATTTTGCGGTAGTCTACGCAAAATCTAGGTGTTCCATCCTTCTTTGAGACGATTTCAACTGGGCTGTTGTACGGACTTCTACTTGGACGTATCACGCCCGCCGAGAGCATGTCCTGGACCTCGGAATACATTATCTTTTTCTTTGCCGTGGAGTATTTATACGGCCTGGTGTTGATAGGTGTGGAGTCAGTCAGTTTGATGGTCATCTGCGTGGCCTTGGTGGTTGGTTGACGGACTCTGTCATCGAAAACGTCTTGGTACGTTTCGAGAAGCTGTTTTATCTCGGTCACTGCAAAACTTGGGGCCTGGTCTTCTCGTAGGAGGTGGACGTTGTTGGTGGATGTTGGCTTTGTAGACGACTCCCAGAACAAGATGTGGCGGCTGTCGGTCCCTACGTGGATGCACCTCCTGGTGAGGTCTAGCAAGGCACCCTCGGACGTCAGCCATGACATGCCTAGAATCAAGTCGTGGTGGAGATCATCTACGAGTTGACATCGTACTCTACTTGAAAATTGGTCGGTGAATTGGACGTCCACGTCTACGAAGCCTAGAGTTTGCAGTGATTGGCTTCTCTTGGGCAGCTGGTCTCTGGTAGGGGTGTTCTGCACCATTGCCGTCTCGATAAGGCCCGCTCGGATGAAGTTGTGGCTTGCACCGGAGTCTATCAGGGCCATCATCCTGACTGAGTTGATTTCTACGGAAATCTCGGGTGGTGGTGAGGAAGCAGCGGCTACCTGGAGGATGTTCAGCTGAGGCACCTTGGTCTTGGGACTTAGTGTTCGACGGTGCCCCCGTCGGAGTTTCCCTGGTTTGGACGTGGTGGTTGGTTTCGTGGTGGAGGTATGGGATGACCTCCTTGTTGCTGGCTGGATTGGCCGTTTTGGTTGCGGCCATTGTTGTTGTTGCGGTTGTTGTTGTTGTTGTTGCTATTGTTGCTGCCATGGTTGCGGTTATTTCCCCTGTTGCGCCATTCATTGAGGGTCTCTGACTGTCTAGGGCGGTCGTGGCGTGGTGGATATTGTGGTGGACGGTCCTACTGTGGCTGTGGAGGACGGTCCGGCTTAGGAGCTGGTCTCTCTTGCTTTTGATTGGCAGGTGAGGGAGTAGAGAGTCTTATATCTATTTCCAGTTCGTCCACTGTCCGCCGTAGGTCTTCTTCAGTACGTGGTGGATTGCCTCTCAGGTATTTTCTAATTTCGGGGCGCAACTGGTCTGTGATAATCTCACAGCGCTCCTTGTCTGTGGTGGCAGGTGCTACACGGTCAAACAGGGCCATCTTCTGGTTGATGAACTCTGCTGCTGCTTCTTGCCTCTGTTTGTGACCGTATAACTTGGCTAGCAACTTCGCAAATCTAGATGAGTGGCTGAAGTGGTCCACTAATCTCTTGAAGAACGTCGTGTGATCCAATTTGGGGTCTGTGTGTGTTTTCGCCCATGTGGCTGCCTCTCCTTCAAGTCCATGCTCCAGGAGGTATGCTGTCCAGTGTCTCGTTTCGATTGCCATGTCCAGTAGGTGATGAGTAGCTGAGGCGGCGAATTCTTCGGGGCTCTCGTGCTCTGCTCCGCTGAATTTCTTTAGGGCTGGCTTCCATCGTGGTGTAGGTGCAGGTGGTGCTGGAGGTTGTTCGATCTTCACTCCTTGTCCTTGGGCTAGTGCTAGTGCTGTCACGGCTTGTGTGAGGGTTGCTAACATCTGTCCTAGGTCTGCATTGCCTGACGTCGCAGGCTGTGGTGGAAGTTGAGTTGTCGTTTCCGTTGTGGAAGGTATGAAAAGGCCTGACGTCGCAGGCGGTGAGGACTCTGTTGTCTCAGGGTGTAATGATGTTCGATCTGTGAGTTGGGAGCCATGTCGGTAACTTGTATAACTCCCATCTCCTTCTGGAGAGAAAGAAGGCATGTTAACCGCTCTATCCGTCGCTTGGGATGACCTAAGGGAGTAAGGTTCTCTGTCGGTGGCCATAGTCACGGGCTATGGACACTTAGCTAGGGATTAAAATTGCCTTTTTAAAGAATAACACAATAAATAAAGTTTATTAAACAATATTCGCAGTAATTAGAAAAGATATAACGTAACTTATATTAAGAATCTGTAAGAAAGGTATAATTATCTCCTGATCCGGAAATCTGGAGGATAATTATACTAATTAGTCTTAAAATAAGAATCTGAAAAGTAATACACGTTAGTTATTAACAATAAACCAATTTTAACCAAAATTCAAATTAATAAGTGTAGGAAATGTCACTTGTCAAAATTACTTGAAGTGGGAAGGAGTTGAGCTAGAGACTCGGGATAAGGACAGGAATGTCGGTTGTTATACCATTCGGGATAATCAACAATAAAAAGGGGAAGAACTACACTGTAAAAATAATTAGAGTCAAAAATTCAAATTATTTTTATGAAAATTTTCTAAGTCGATTGGACCTATAGAAAATATTACAAGTTAATTTAAGTGGTGATAAATAAGCATAAATAATATAACCAATTTAAATAACTGTAAATAAAATGAAACAACAAATATTAAGGTCAAAAGAAATAATAATCAAAATTTTAACAGTGTACCAGAAATAAATAGTTATCAAATTCAAAGATAGAAATTATAAGTTTTAACAGTGTACCTGAAAGAGAACAGAGAAAAGAAATAGCATACAAGTTATATACACATATATATATCAAGGTATTAAATCCAAAGTTTAAATAGAAGTATCAAAGATATCAAAGTAAAAATTCAAATACAAAAGTTTAGCAGTGTACCTGAAAATTATAAGTATCAAAAATATCAAAGTTAAAATTCAAACATAAAGTTTAGCAGTGTACCTGAAAATAAAAGGGAAAAATAAAACACAGTTTATACGTTTATTTTGCAAGTATGAAATATATGTTAGCAATATCCTGAAAGAGAAAATAAAACACAAGCAGGAAGTCTTTATTTAATCTCAATCTTTTAAAAAGGATATATTCACCGTCTGATGGCTAAGTCCCGTGAAGTAGGGACTTAGCAGAATCTGTAAGAGAAATTTTCTTACACGACCTGTAAGCCTATCGAAATAATCAGATTTTGGACTAAGTCCAAAAACACAGATTAATTCGATGAAAAATGACGACGCTCTTAAGGGAATTTATTAGCAAATTCGACTAAGTCGAAAAGCACAGATAAATCCCTCAAAAATGGCCGCCGGTGGTTTGCAAACAAACCGTGGTTAAAGATGGGAACGTTAGGTTCCGGGTTTAAAGTTGAGCTGTAAAAACAAGAAACTCTAGGAACTTAATCGACCAGAGGATCTTAACATGCCTAGAAGGCTGGATCTGCGGACCAAACCTGACCAGATCTGATTTCCTGTAAATATAAAAATAAAAATAAAAACGTTTATTGCCATTCTAAGATATTTACATGTCAAAAACTTAAGATATTTTTGCCTTCTTTCTTCTTCGGCGTCCCGCTCGTGCACCGCCAGCGCTTGAAGATTTCTCCTTTCGGTTCCTGGGTTTTCCTGGGTGGTGTCCTCGTCTGCTTCTGTAGGTACTTAAATCGGCAAACGTACCTACTTCCCTGCACGCCTGGTTAGACCCTGATTAGGTGGTCGATCAGTCTGTGGGTGGATCTGTGTATCCTCTGGATCCTGTTCTTCTCGAGGATATCCCTGGTCTTTCGTAGTCTTCGTGTGGCCTGGTTGAAGAACCACCTGGTTCTGTTCTCGGCCACTTCCCTTAGTGGCGTGTATCCTAACCTGTTCTTGATCGTCGCGTTTGTAACTCTATCCTCCCATGCTGCTCCGTCGATGATTCGGTAGCATGAGTTCTCAGTTGCTTCCAACTTTTTCCAGTGTGATTCCGCAATGGAGCTCCACACTGGTATAGCATACAGAATCACCGACCTAACATATGCTTGGTAGAGTTGAATTTTCTTCGCCTTCGAGAGTGGACTGGACCTAAAAATGAAAGGAAGTATTAGTTTTTTAGCTGCATCAGCTTTTACCTTAGTTTTTTGTGTATGCACCCGGAAGTTGAGTTTTCTGTCGAGGTGGACTCCTAGGTATTTGACCGTCTCTGTTTCCTGAATTCTGTTGTCTCCTACTGTGATCTGGTTCCGTAGTGGTCGTCTATCCTGGCCGAAAATGATGAACTGCGTTTTTTCGGCGTTAATCTTGATTTTCCATTTTTCGGTGTAGTCCGTGATTTTTTCCAGGTGGTTCTCCATGTCATCTATGATTCTTCCTTCGTCTTTTCCGGATGCATACACTGCTGTGTCGTCTGCATACAGGGCTGTAGAAGTCCTTGGATCTATAGGGAGGTCTGAAACAAAAATGTTATATAAAATGGGTGATAAGATGCTGCCCTGAGGCATTCCTTCCTGGATTTCTTGAATCGTCGACATCTTTTGGTCAGCTGAAACTTGGAATGTTCTATTAGATAGATACATGTCGCAGATGTTGATGAGGTAGTGTGGAAGTCTAGCCTTGTCCATCTTGTAGATTAGTGCCTTCTTCCAAACCGTGTTGTATGCTTTCTCTATGTCCAGTATGGCTAATCCTGTCTTCTGTTTCCTGTTGAATTTTATCTTCGTGTCGCTGATGATCATTGCTAATTGGAGTTCGCAGTTTCTTCCTTTTCTGAAACCAAACTGGTCTTCTTGGATGACTCCTCTTCTTTCTGTATGCTTCACCAGTCTCTTGGAGATGATTTTTTCTAAGATTTTTCCCATCGTTTCCAGGAGTGATATGGGCCTGTAGCTTTCCGGTCTTCTTCCATCTTTCCTTGGTTTCAGAAGAGGTATAATCTTGGCGTGTTTCCAGTTGTTTGGAAAATGTCCTTTTTCCATGCAGTATTTGAAGATATGGTACAGCTGTACTATGATCTTCTTCGGAAGTTCCTTGAGGGTGATGTTGTGGATTCCTTCTTGTCCTGGTGCTTTGCTTCCTTTCAGTTTCATGATAATTTTTGCAACTTCACTTGGGCTGGTATGGTCTTCCTCGTCTATTTGGAACTCGTTCCTTCTTCTGATTCTGTTGTATTCTTGTTCGACTTTCCTCTTTGTTCTTGCATCCGACATATCCTGGTTTTGTCTGTGTGTGGCTGCCATCTTCCTTGATATTGCATCTACTTTTCCTTGGGTGTCGTAGTGTGTTCCCTCGTTGTCCATGATTTGTGGCATCTTTTGTTTTCCTCTTCTTCTTGCCTTCAGCATTTTCCAAACGTTTCCATGATTTTTCTTCAGCTCTTCTGATGTTGTTGTGCCACTGGTTTTCAGTAAGACTTCTCAGTCTTACTCTTATTTCTTCGGATAGGATGTCTCCGTAGTCCTTGAATTCCTGTCTTCTGGTTCTTTGGAATGCTCGTCTGGCCTTGTTTCTATCCTTGATGATGTCCTGTAGTTCTGTTGGGATGATCAGTACTCTGTTGTTCGTCATTGATTTTGGGATGTTGGCTTCCATTGCTCGTTGGATTCTTCTTGTGATTTCTTCGATCTTTTCCTCTACTTCTTCTGTTGATTGGAATTCTCTCTTCATTTCTATTTGGTTTAGCTGTCTTCTGTAGTTAGGCCAGTTAGCATCTTTCCATCTCCATCTTTCTACTGGGTCTATCCTTGGCAAGTTGACTCTCGATGTCATCCTTCCTATTACTGGCTTGTGGTCCGAACTGCATTCGAAGTATGTTCTGACGTCTTCCATTATTACATCCTTGGTGATGAAAAGGTCCAGTGTTGAGTTGTTGTGTCCTCTTATTGGGTTGATCCTTGTTGGTTCGTCTGGAGCGAATAACATCCTATCTCTGTCCTCGCAGTATCTTAGTAGAGTTGTTCCTGGTGCTGTGTCCGTCATACATCCCCATGCTGTGTGTTTGGCGTTGAAATCTCCTGCTACGACTACGGTTGGTGCAGAGTTGAGTAAGGCATCCAGTTCTTCTATGGCTAGTTCTTCCGAGTGCTTCCTGTAAATTGAAAAGATATTAGCTATACCTACTTTGATTCCAACACTTTCGAAATGGTGTGTGTCCATCAAAACCTGGTTCCATTCTATGTTGTTCTTAACATAGATGGCTACTCCTCTGTCGTTTGGTTCGTCTCTTCTTCCGAATCCATCGTAGTTTGTTATCCTTGGAAGTTGGGAATCCGTCATGTATCTTGTTTCAGACAGGCATATGACATCTGGGTTATGCCTTACGACTGTCTCTCGAAGTTCGCTGATCCTTAGCCTCAGTGATGCTATGTTGAACTGGAGTATCTTCAGGTGTTTATGGTTCATTGTAGATCTCTTCGTATTTCATGAAAATCATTGCTTTTCTGCAAATGATTTTGCCTGTAGTAACTCTCTCTTCATATCTTGAAGAATTTCCATCATTTTCTGTACATTAACTATTTCGTTAATTTCAGCCCAGGTGCCCTTGACTCCATCATTCCTTGGTGTTTGTTGCTCTCCTTTGCTAGCTTGTGCATATGATACACTGCTAGTGGTTTTCCTGAAAGTCGAAGGGTGTGGCGCTGGTGGAGCCGTTTTCTGAGGTTGGTTCCTCGCTCTTCTCGCTGCTTGCCTGTCTAGGTACTCAATGTGCTTGCTGCACATTGGATAGTTGGAAGTGTGTGCCTCCTGGCAGTTACAGCACTTCACTTTGTTTACCTGACCTTTTGGGAGAGGGCAGTGTCTCGTCTGATGTCCGCTAGCACATTTCATGCACCTAGGTTGCTTGAAACAGTTTCTGGCAGAGTGTCCAAACTCCTGGCAGTTGAAACACTGCGTTGCCCTGGATGGTTTGGAGTAAGCGTCCCATCTTACTCTTATGTTTTGTACACCGTTGATCCTTTTTAATTTCCTTTAAATCCTGTTGTTTGTCCACTTGAAGCAGATAGGAGCTGCTTTGTGCTCCTGGTTTCCTGGTTTTCAATTCGGTGACTTTTCCAATGATTCCTTGTTCACGGAGGTCAGCTTCGACTTCGTCGAGGTCCAATCCTGGGGCCGCCTTCATGACGATTTTCTTCGTTACTTCTGATTTCTTCGTAAATGTATGGAAGGCTGTTGAGGTTGAGATGAAATCCTGCTTGAGTTTTTCATAATCTTCATTGGTTTTTAGGTACACCCTTGTACCTGCTTTTCCAGAAGGTGAAATTTGGAAGTTATTGTGTCCCAATAACTTCGTTATTTCCTTGATGAAGGTTGCATAGCTTCCAATTTGTCCTGCTATGACCAGAGGAGGCACTCTTTCTTTCCTGATTGTCGTCGCTGAAGATGTTTCTTCGTTGTTGATCGTTGATAATACTTGGTAACGGTTCTTAGTTGTAACCGTTCCACTGCTTGTTGATGGTCGCTGTCTTGCTCCTGCTAAGTTTTCATTCGAATTTCCTCTCTGGCATTTTACTGCCTGGAACGGTTCTTCTTCCATGATCTCTATGTTGTTTGAAGCCATCGTGGTTGTGGATTCTTCTACTGATGTTGTATCTTGTTCTATTTCGTTATCCTGTAGCTGTTCCTGGGCGGGTCCACCTCTCCTTGAGGTGGGCCTGAATTTTTTGTTCTTGAATAACTTCCTGTGAAGTGGGAATTCCCGTCTGATTGGACTGGATGCTGAAATTAAATCTGTAATTTTATTAGTAAAAACAGTTTTATCGTCTTTATTAGTCTTGAAAAAGACTAAATCAGAGATATCCTGATTCTTTCTTACATGTGTAAATTCGGACAACGTTAAACCGTTCAGTTTACCGCCGACCGGTTTGGGTTGGGGTAGCTGTTTTGTCGTACGGCCGTAGCGTCCTCCTGGTTTTCAGGAGTTTCTGGACGATCTACGACCGCCGCTCTTGAAGAGGATCTCAAGTTTCGAGAGTCCATCTTCGTATTTACGGAGTTTATTGGGATACCGGCCGTTACGGGCAAGAAGATCCGCCGAACCTTTGTGGTAGGTGAGGGGACACCGGCAATCAGAATTCTCTAACCGTTCGAGTTTTCTTACAGATAAAATGTTCTTACATGAATTATATATATGTTAGAATTCTGATGCGTGGTGTATACCTCAAGTTCCACAGAGATGTCGGCCTTCTCACGTCGTGGAGCCGCGTTCCCTCTCCTCGAGAGAGGTACAAGAATGTCGGCCGTGTCGACCCTTCCTGCTGCCAGTCGCTTCGTATAGCTACCTTTTCGCTAACAGTATTTGATATAGTTACTATTTGCGTAAGGTTTCGGAGACGAAACGTTATTGCAGCTCAACCTGATCGGAAAAGCAATTACAAGTCCCCGTCGGGGCTTTTATTCGCTCTTTACCGTGACAGGCCCAAATAACGCTGTGGTCAGTTCGACACGATGTGAGGTAGTTCTAAGACCAATGTCTTTTCTATCTCAGTAAGTCGTGTTCTACTGTCAGGAAGCGTTTTGCAGTCGACACGCCGGTTCTCGTACACTTGATGATTTAACTTCTAAATTGAATAACCATTATTAAGTATTTCTTCAATTCAGGACGTCTTCGACGATAACAGGATAGCGGTAATAAATAAAACTTAAAGGTAGCTTGGTAGCGCACCGAACCAACAAGGTCTTACGGGGCTAGTAGTGTATGTGCGACTGGACCCCGATCGGAAGATGTGCTGTTCTTTTATACACATCGTGTTTGAGAAAATTCAGCACACTTCCGCCGAGAGGCCAATGACAGCGCAGTTAATAACGAGCACTGTGATTGGCCGGCCAAAGTAACAATCTTTGTCGTGATTGGTTATCTTGGCGACACTCCCTTCCCTCCGAAGACCTGTTGATAGGGTGTTTTTTTATTGAAAAAAATTAAGAAAATTTACAAAAAATTTTTCAGTAAACATATGAAATTCACAATTAATAAACATATGTAAAAGAAACGAAAACATTGGTACAATATAATTTCAATATATAATTGTAGCAAAGGAAAATTCTTATAGCTAGGCCATTTATTAAAAATAAAAATAGTCATAATTAAGACATTAAATGTTCAAGTTATAAGTCAAAAAGGTATATATAAAACAAAGAAATTGTGATAAGGTTACAATTAATACACAGTGTGAAAATTGTTAAGTGGAATATCGACTCGGTATCTCTCCAAGTGCATAAATTCGTGAAACATATTTAATTGGTTACCGCAGAGTGTCTATCCAAGTTGAAATGCGCCTTGTACAATATTTTAAGGCATGAAATATTTATAAAACTTGAAATGATTGTGACACTTATAGAGCTGTAACGATAATATAAAATATATAATTTCACTCGAAAATACATGTTATGCGAAATATTCCTGCAAGGAAAAATGTTTTAAGATAATTTATTAAGAAAATTAAACGTCAAAGTACAATAATTCTCAGCTAAATCTAAATCAGCTTCGAATCAGTTTTTACACTTCTATTGGGAAGTTGCCAGACAGACTAAAACTTTTGAACTGAAAATATATTACTTGTAAATAAAATTAGGTAAAATTGATTTCTGCAATCTTCCAATATAGTTGTAAAAATTAAAGAATACTTAGAGTATGAAATAAAAGAGAAAATTTTCAATATTAAATTGTCTTTTGAGGGTATAAAAATGTAGAAAAAATCTAAAATGTCAATGTGTGGTGTTTAAACACTTGTAAAATTTCGCGGTTAAAAATATCAAATTCACTTGGCAAAGTTTGTAAATATGACGAAAAGTTTTAAAGATTTACACTTAGAAAAGTTTGTAAAATGTTTTTATATGGGAAAAAAAAAGAGAATTATTAGTCTGTTTAAACACTTACGTGGGGCTTATACGGGGGCATCCCGTGGTGGTGGAGCTGGCCTGATGTCGTCTACGTGGATGACTCTGTCGACATCTTGATCTCTACGTACTTCGTACGTATGGTCTCCTGCCACTCTGAGGATGGTGTGGGGGCCCGTCCAGGTGGGGCCGAAGTTCCCTCTGGTATGGTTCCTTACCAAGACTTGTTCGCCTTGTAAGTAGGTTCTGGGTTGGCGGACATCCTCGTTCTCTGGGAAGAGATTCCTGGCGTATAGGGTGGCTCGTTGAACGGCTCGTTCGACCCTCTGCTGGCGTGTCTCTTCTCGTCTCACCTGGTGCTCAGTTTCCTGAGATCTTCTCGGTCTGTAGCCCAGTAAAAGTTCCGCCGGAGTCTGGCCTGTGGCTTCATTTTGGCGGGTTCCTCGGGCCTCTGGCGGTGATTTTATGCCATCTTCGAACGAATCTCTGCATGCCTGTTTGCACCTGGTGACTTCGTGCGATTCTGGTTTGCAGAGGCATTTCTCTCAAATCGTCGAGGATGGGGTGTTCTGCCCCTTCTTCTTCGTCGTCTAAAAGGCAGAGTAATGGGAAGTCCTCTGGTTCGGCTTCAGGCGGAGACTGTATTGGCCAGGAGATTCGGTCAATTTGACTGTCTATGTCTTCTTCTGTGGTTTGGTCATTTTCTGCTGGATTTCGTGAGAGGTGATCAGGAAGTTGGTTTTCTTTCCCTGGTATATGAACCACCTCGAAATTAAATTCCTGTAATAGCAGTGACCATCTTGACAGTTTGGCTTTGTCGGCTTGGTATTTGTCTAACCATAGCAACGCTGTACTGTCGGTGAGAAGAGTGAATTTTTTCTCCTGGAGGAAGTGACGAAATTTCTTAAGTGCCCATATAACTGCTAAGCACTCTTTTTCATTTATATGATATTTTCTTTCGGCTGGTCGAAGTTTAGTGGAAGCGTAAGCAATTATCTTCCGTTCTTCGGTCGAGCCTTGAAATAGGACAGCCCTCATACCATATTCGGAGGCATCAGTCTGCAGGCTAAATGGCTGGTTCATGTCAGGTCGCTCTAGGTGAAGATCTCCAGATAGGGCTGTTTTCAATGTGTTGAAAGCTGTCTCGGCTTCTGGCGTCCATTTGAAATATTTCTTTTTCGATGTTAAGTCAGTCAAAGGAGTGATAATGACTGCGAAGTTTAGAGTTTCTTGTTTTCTTTCAGATCATCTCTAAAACCCGGAACCTAACGTTCCACATCTTTAACCACGGTTTGTCTGCAAACCACGGCGGCCATTTTTGAGGTATTTATTTATGCTTTTTGACTTAGTCAAATTTGCTGATAAATCTCCTTAAAAGCGTCGCCATTTTTCGCCGAATTAATCTGTGTTTTTAGACTTAGTCTAAAATCTGATTATTTCGACAAGCTTACAGGTCATGTAAGAAAATTTCTCTTACAGATTTGCTAAGTCCCTACTTTACGGGACTTTGCCACCGGACGGTGCATATATCCTTTTTTTGCAAAGATTGAGATTAAATAAAGACTTCCTGTGTTGTTTTATTTTTCTCTTTCAGGTACATATATATCGCTATATTGATACTTGCAAATAAACATATATAAACTGTGTTTTACTTCCTTTTCCTTTTTCAGGTACACTGCAAAACTTTGGTATTTGAATTTTGACTTTGAGGTATATACTTTGATACTTATATATTTAAACTTTGAATATAACACTTTGATATATATATATATATATATATATATATATATATATATATATATATATATATATATATATATATATATATATAACTTGTATGCTATTTCTGTTCTCTTTTTCTCTTTCAGGTACACTATTAAAAATAACTTATACCTTTTCTATCTTTGAATTTATGATATTTATTTCTCTGCTACACTGTTAAAAATTTCATAATTTCAAATTTCAAATTTCAATACAACCACAGCAGGACCGTCCACCACAATATCCACCACGTCACGACCGCCCTAGACAGTCAGAGACCCTCAATGAATGGCGCAACAGGGGAAACAACCGCAACCATGGCAACAACAACAACAACAACCGTAACAACAACAATGGCCGCAACCAATCCAGCCAGCAACAAGGAGGTCATCCCATACCTCCACCACGAAGCCAACCACCACGTCCAGGCCAGGGAAACGCCGACGGGGGCACCGTCGAACACTAAGTCCCAAGACCAAGGTGCCCCAGCTGAACATCCTCCAGGTAGCCGCTGCTTCCTCACCACCACCCGAGATTTCCGTAGAAATCAACTCAGTCAGGATGATGGCCCTGATAGACTCCGGTGCAAGCCACAACTTCATCCGAGCGGGCCTTATCGAGACGGCAATGGTGCAGAACACTTCTACCAGAGTCCAGCTGCCGAAAGAAGCCAATCACTGCAAACTCTAGGCTTCGTAGACGTGGACGTCCACTTCACCGATCAATTTTCAAGTAGAGTCCGATGTCTACTCGTAGATGATCTCCACCACGACTTGATTCTAGGCATGTCATGGCTGACGTCCGAGGGTGCCTTGCTAGACCTCACCAGGAGGTGCATCCACGTAGGGACCGACAGCCGCCACATCTTGTTCTGGGAGTCGTCTACAAGACCAACATCCACCAACAACGTCCACCTCCTACGAGAAGACCAGGCCCCAGGTTTTGCAGTGACTGAAATACAACAGCTTCTCGAAACGTACCAAGACGTTTTCGATGACAGAGTCCGTCAACCAACCACCAAGGCCACGCAGATGACCATCAAACTGACTGACTCAACTCCCATCAACACCAGGCCGTATAAATACTCCACGGCCAAGAAAAAGACAATGTACTCCGAGGTCCAGGACATGCTCTCGGCGGGCGTGATACGTCCAAGCAGAAGTCCGTACAACAGCCCAGTTGTAATCGTCACAAAGAAGGATGGAACTCCTAGATTTTGCGTCGACTATCGCAAAATCAACGCAATCACCGTGGACGAAGTTTCAAACCTACCACCCATACACGACAGCATCAAAGAGCTTGGCTCAGCTAACATCTTCACCACCCTCGACCTGAAGAGCGGATTTTGGCAAATTCCGCTGGCCGAGGACTCCAAGCAGATAACAGCTTTCAGCCTTCCTGATGGGTCCCAGTTTGAATTCACGGTGATGCCATTTGGGTTGAAAAACGGACCTGCAGCATTCCAGAAGCTGGTGACCACCGTCTTCGCCGGCTTCGTGGACGAATTTGTGAAGGTGTACATGGACGATATAATCATCTACTCGTCCACCTGGGAGGAACACCAAAAGCACCTCCACCTGGTCCTGGAACTGTAACAGTCGTTACTTTTATTACAATTTGTATTTAAATAATAAACAATTTATATGAAAATAATTTCAGAGATGTAGTATGGGTTGCCTAACTTTAAGTGTTCATTTGCCCATTAAGTGTGTATTGTTAATAATTTAAGTTGTCACTCTGTTCTAATTTGGTACCATTGCGGACAAGAAAGATGACAGGAGATGAGGGGAAGTGGAAAAATGGCTCTTCTTGGTTAATTAACTGTGAATTAAAATTCACTTTTGATCGGGAGTTTGAAGTGGTACAAGTGGCAGTTAGCGAAAGAAAATCCAATTAATGCATAGAATTTCCTTCACTTCAAGAAGTTAAATATTCTAAGTATACCATAACGATTTAATTGACGGTGTTTTCGCAAACTCGGGAGGTGAAGTGAGATTTCTAGCACGGAATTGATTAGCTATCTGGTAAATAATAATTTTTTATATTATAAACATTAGAGTATTTTATCTATATCCTATTATTCAGATTCATTATTTCATATTTTAATATAGTATTTTGTCCAAGGCCATTATATTTTTACTCTATGTGAAGCAAGGTCACGCTACATCCGATTGGATGGTTTTTTTATCTACCATAATTATCTTTTTGCTCCGGTTTCTTATGCTGAAAGAAACTTTCCTCACTTCTTCTTTGATTTCTTTTTATCAATATTGAGATTGGAAGTAACGGGGAATTGTTTTCAGCCACCTACCATGGAATTATAAATTTCCCTCCGAACATCCAAGGGAGAGTACCACTTCAACTCTATTAGAATCAGGGTCATTGGGACAAGCCACAGGGAGTATTATCTACTCCACCCTCATTTTTTCTCCAGCCTGCACCTAGAGGTAGGGCAGGACAGTCATCATCGGAACTGAGCCAATTAGCACCAGCTCCGTGCTAATTTCGGACCTCAAGGAGGACTTCGCTGGGACACCGAAACCATTCGGGAGTATCCTTCCAGACAGCTGTAGGAGGACAGTTGGTTTTTGATTCAGAACTATATATATATATATATATATATCTTGTTTCACCAGTTCTAGTTTTTTTTTATAACATATATATAGATATTAATTAATATAACTCCCCTTGGTGTAAGGTATTGGTAAGTTTGAGCTCAAATTCTACCCAGAGATTATCTTCCATTGTTTTTTTTGTATTCACCATTTATTTCATTATTAACTTTAATTATTTCATTATTTGTTTACTTAACTAATTTTTTATATTTCATCTTGCGTTATTAACTCCGGTTATTATCCCTTCAGGATAATATACCGTTTCAATTGTTTAACTTGGCTTGTTTCCATTTATATATATTATTTTGTTTGTATGTGCATTTAGAGTTGTTTAACAATATTGTTGGTCATATTGTAGGTAAGTTTGATACATTTACTTGGCTATACGTTCTTCCAACGTTAGCATTATTTTTTTTAAGGTTGTTTTTAACCTAGATGTAGGTTGTACACTCTATATCAGTTATTCTGTCTAGTTTTCAACTTTTTATTATAGTTGTATTCAACATTTTTTTTAAATATTATATATTGTGAAATTTTCATATACTTTTTGGTAACTTAGAGATTGTCAGAATCTAAGAAGTTATATTTAATAAACTTGAATTTGTTTTGCATATAATTTTTTTATTAATATTTCCTTACCTTTTTACATTTACAGCATTTTTGTTTATTAAGTCAACTTTAATTAATATTAGCAGTATACGATACCTGGAAGAGTGACTGTTACTCTTTTTAGAGTATTATCCCTCTTCTGGCGCCCTCAATTTGTTTTCTTTGTTAATTTTCATTATATCTATTCATTTTTCTTATCTTCTTTTCTATCAATCATACATATTTTCCTGATTTACTGTCTTTAAAAGGCATGCAAATTGGCCGTATCCATCCTTGAGTTTCTAGTGGTCATTCTCTTGCCTACATTGCTAGCCTAGCCACATTCCGTTCAATATTTTTTATTACTTCTTTACTTAATTGTTATCTATTTTACTTCTATCAATTTTATCCCATATATATATATAGACCACTCTTCTTATACCTCTCTCCTCCTACACACCCCAGTAATTTGCTACATCGGCGTCCCAACGCGGTGCCTTTTTCAAGTTTTTGGTTTTTAAGACAGTAGCTTTTAGCTGATTTCTTTTTTTTTCTTACTTGAGTTTTTGTATTTTTGCTTTTTCTTTTTTTTTACTCATATTATTGCTGATTTATTCTATCTTTAAATTTTTTATTAATACTAAACAGGTATACTTATGCTGCTGTATTGATTTATTAGTTTATTTATTAGATTTATTAGTTATTAATATTTTGAGACCTCAGTGATAGGTTATAGTAGTACAACTTACATTCTAGGTTGAATTTTGTATTTTTATTGAGAACTTATATTTACTTACTTACCTACACATACTTATATCGTATATTATATAAACTTTTATTCCTACAGCCAACAGTATTATACTTATAGGTACTATTAATTGTTGCATATATATTAATATTTGGTTTAGAATAGTTATAATTTACATATAACTAGAAATTATTTTGAGTATTTTAGTAAGATAACTAAGGTATTTATTTATATATATATATATATTATTTTTGCTGGCTATTTTGATCTTGGTGGTGTGTTGCTAATAACTTGGCCACATTTTTTTTCACAAATCAGTCCCGAAATTAACTACTAATCATGAAACGTTGAATCCGCCTGTTTTAAGTGATCACAGATGGTCAACTACCAATTCTTCTTTACCCAGTAGCGTTAAACACAATTCTAATGATTACAGTAGTGAAATAGTTCCATTATCAGTATCAACTTTTAGGTTTGTTGATGATGATGATATGTCTATGGTTGTACCATATAATATTTATAACCAATCAAATACTTTAGATTTGCGATTCTTTGTTGGCGATAGAGTTTTAAAGAGAAACTTTATAAAATCAAGCAAAGGTGATGCTATTTCGGCAAAATTTTGCCAGAAATACATTCCGTGTACGGTTGTAAGGGTAATATCTCCTTTGGTATATGAATTAAGGGACAATTCGTCCAACAAACGAATTGGTCAATTTCATGTAAAGGATTTACTGCCTGATAACACCATCGACGAGGTTAGTTCTTCATCCTCAGAAGAAGACTAACTTAACACTTTCGTGTAAGCTAATCTCTTTCTCTGTTTGTCTTTAGCTTATTTTGATTATATTTTGCATTTTAGTCTAAGATTTTCTTAATCACCAGATAACGTAGGTACACCGCTATTTTTTGTATCTTTTGGCATTGGTTAATGACTTCTATAACTTATTAGATAATTAGTATGTATGACTTATCCATTTTTTTTTGTATTATAAATGATGCACTTCATAATGAATTAATATTCTTAAGTACTAATCTTCCCAGGAGAATTACTCCTTTTAACCTCATATGATACGAGGGTTGTTTAGTATATATTTACATATTTAGATTTATACTTATAGTTAATCCTATTACTGATAAGGAACTATGGAACTATGTCGTTACACTACTGGATCATATTGTGTGTTATATCTTTGATATTTGATTCCTTAGTATTTGTTTTGATATATTTGTTCAATATTTGCCAATTTGGAAAGATGTTGTGATTTTTTTATCTTTGGTCTGCTTTATTCTCACTTGTCACGAAAATCTTAAATACTCTACAATAATTTATGTCCTGATTCCATATACAGGATGATTCTGGAATTAGTTTGGAATTTTGAAGTAGGTAAGGATGACCGGTGTCCTTCTTATTTCTTCTTATTTATTCTTCTGAATTTTCTGTCAATGAATCTGTCAATACTCAGCTTTAGTGAATACGTGGGTTCGAGATTGTTGCTCAGCAACTGATCACTGCTGCTCAATTAGGTTCGTACTATATGTGTTTATTGCAGAGTAGGCAGATGTTTATGCCTCATAATATTTCTGGTCAGGAAATGCTCGCGACATGTCCTAACCATTCTTGTGTGATTGTCCCAATATTCCAGTTACCTTTTCACAACTTGATAGGGAAGTTTAATTAGTTCATATTAGCTATCTTACTTCAGCTTATGTTTTTTCTTTAACTATCCCTACACATGTCAAGTTAGTCATTTTCACTATTTAAGAGTTTAGACAAATGAGTTGTTCTCTTAGTGTAATCCCACTTCTTTCCTTAGGCATAAATTGCTGTTTAGATTTAGGACTATTCCCGGATAATTCCATGCTGCGAGAACTTGTTATAAATCTACAGTTTTGTTCAAAATTGGTTGCTTGTTCTCGACATATTTTTTTTTCTTCTTTCGTTAGTAATGGTATTATAGGAAAAGTCCACCACTTATATTTTCTTAGGATTTCTATTGGGATTTTATCGGTGTCTGGTTATTCTCATACATCTGTTGTAGCCCCATGCTATAGTTAGCGAATACCAGCACACTCAAAATTTATTTAGCCTCTGAATTCCTTTAGTCCATTTTAGACTTTAGGTATTTATCTTTATCTTCGGTTTAGTTCAGTTACATATTACATTACTTAGTCTGAATAAGTGTGACGATGCTGCTTCACACTTTAGGAAATTTTGCTTTATTGTAATTACTTAGTTGATATTGGCTCATATTACCGGATGAGGGTAAGAGCTAATTTAGTTATTAGAATTAGTGAGAATTGGCCCTTTCCTGATCGTTCTTCTTTGGATATGCTCTATTTATAAATCTGGTGTCCATCGATAGTCCGATTTTGGATTCAGTGTATGATTCCTCACTTATTTGGTTTATTTGGTTATGTAGGCTCGTATCACCAGATGTGGGTGTACGTAGACCTCATTTAGTTTTGAGATTTAGTATTGGTGTGAATGGGTCCATGAATCTTCCTGGTCGTTCTTCTTTGGATATGCTTTTATGAATCTGGTGTCCATTGATAGTCTGACTTTGGGTTAAGCGTCCTATTTCACATTTTTTTTGGTTATTACGTCTTTGATATACTTTGGTATGTTTACGATTTAGATTACTATTTGTGTTATTTGGTTTGGTGAGAATTGCTCCATAAATCTTCCTGATTGTTCTTCTCTGGATATATTACTATGAATCTGGTGTCCATTGTTAGTTCAATTTTGGATTAAGTGTTCAATTCTTAACCTATTTAGTTTATGATTTCTTTGATCTTAGTTTAGTATATCTCCGGGTGAGATATTGTTTGAATTGGCTCATACATTTGCCTGGTTGTTCGTCCTTGGATATACTTAATCTTATAAATCTGATGTCCATGGATAGTTCAATTTTGGATTTAGTGCCCAATTCGACATTTATCTGTCAGCAAGAATTTAGTTGGTATATTTAGTTAATATTTGGCTTTTAAGCATATTGTCGATTGAGATTTTGATTCGACTTTCGAGTCATCTGAGTTTGTGGTGTCTGGCGCCATGACCATTCTTTTTTTTTCCCGTAATCTTTACTTCGTGGTTATTTTGTTTGTGTAAACTTGCAGATCAACGTGGAATGTTAGGCCAGTACACTTAGTTATTGATACTTTAATTTTATGAAAAAAAATTTTGACTAAAATTTTTTTTTCCCGACTAGTAGGGGAATGTAACAGTCGTTACTTTTATTACAATTTGTATTTAAATAATAAACAATTTATATGAAAATAATTTCAGAGATGTAGTATGGGTTGCCTAACTTTAAGTGTTCATTTGCCCATTAAGTGTGTATTGTTAATAATTTAAGTTGTCACTCTGTTCTAATTTGGTACCATTGCGGACAAGAAAGATGACAGGAGATGAGGGGAAGTGGAAAAATGGCTCTTCTTGGTTAATTAACTGTGAATTAAAATTCACTTTTGATCGGGAGTTTGAAGTGGTACAAGTGGCAGTTAGCGAAAGAAAATCCAATTAATGCATAGAATTTCCTTCACTTCAAGAAGTTAAATATTCTAAGTATACCATAACGATTTAATTGACGGTGTTTTCGCAAACTCGGGAGGTGAAGTGAGATTTCTAGCACGGAATTGATTAGCTATCTGGTAAATAATAATTTTTTATATTATAAACATTAGAGTATTTTATCTATATCCTATTATTCAGATTCATTATTTCATATTTTAATATAGTATTTTGTCCAAGGCCATTATATTTTTACTCTATGTGAAGCAAGGTCACGCTACATCCGATTGGATGGTTTTTTTATCTACCATAATTATCTTTTTGCTCCGGTTTCTTATGCTGAAAGAAACTTTCCTCACTTCTTCTTTGATTTCTTTTTATCAATATTGAGATTGGAAGTAACGGGGAATTGTTTTCAGCCACCTACCATGGAATTATAAATTTCCCTCAGAACATCCGAGGGAGAGTACCACTTCAACTCTATTAGAATCAGGGTCATTGGGACAAGCCACAGGGAGTATTATCTACTCCACCCTCATTTTTTCTCCAGCCTGCACCTAGAGGTAGGGCAGGACAGTCATCATCGGAACTGAGCCAATTAGCACCAGCTCCGTGCTAATTTCGGACCTCAAGGAGGACTTCGCTGGGACACCGAAACCATTCGGGAGTATCCTTCCAGACAGCTGTAGGAGGACAGTTGGTTTTTGATTCAGAACTATATATATATATCTTGTTTCACCAGTTCTAGTTTTTTTTTATAACATATATATAGATATTAATTAATATAACTCCCCTTGGTGTAAGGTATTGGTAAGTTTGAGCTCAAATTCTACCCAGAGATTATCTTCCATTGTTTTTTTTGTATTCACCATTTATTTCATTATTAACTTTAATTATTTCATTATTTGTTTACTTAACTAATTTTTTATATTTCATCTTGCGTTATTAACTCCGGTTATTATCCCTTCAGGATAATATACCGTTTCAATTGTTTAACTTGGCTTGTTTCCATTTATATATATTATTTTGTTTGTATGTGCATTTAGAGTTGTTTAACAATATTGTTGGTCATATTGTAGGTAAGTTTGATACATTTACTTGGCTATACGTTCTTCCAACGTTAGCATTATTTTTTTTAAGGTTGTTTTTAACCTAGATGTAGGTTGTACACTCTATATCAGTTATTCTGTCTAGTTTTCAACTTTTTATTATAGTTGTATTCAACATTTTTTTTAAATATTATATATTGTGAAATTTTCATATACTTTTTGGTAACTTAGAGATTGTCAGAATCTAAGAAGTTATATTTAATAAACTTGAATTTGTTTTGCATATAATTTTTTTATTAATATTTCCTTACCTTTTTACATTTACAGCATTTTTGTTTATTAAGTCAACTTTAATTAATATTAGCAGTATACGATACCTGGAAGAGTGACTGTTACTCTTTTTAGAGTATTATCCCTCTTCTGGCGCCCTCAATTTGTTTTCTTTGTTAATTTTCATTATATCTATTCATTTTTCTTATCTTCTTTTCTATCAATCATACATATTTTCCTGATTTACTGTCTTTAAAAGGCATGCAAATTGGCCGTATCCATCCTTGAGTTTCTAGTGGTCATTCTCTTGCCTACATTGCTAGCCTAGCCACATTCCGTTCAATATTTTTTATTACTTCTTTACTTAATTGTTATCTATTTTACTTCTATCAATTTTATCCCATATATATATAGACCACTCTTCTTATACCTCTCTCCTCCTACACACCCCAGTATTTTGCTACAGAACGCCTACGCACTCACGGCCTGTGGGTGTCATTGAAGAAATGCCAGTTCGCCGCCAAAGAACTGGACTACCTGGGCCATACCATTACTTCCACCAACACACAACCGATGGAAAGACACAGAGACAAGATCCAAGGGTTCACGACTCCAAAGACTCTCCGCCAACTGAGATCTTTTATTGGCACTGCCAGCTGGCTACGAGACTTCGTTCCAAACTTTGCGGAGATGGTGACCCCGCTGACTAACCTAACAGCGGGAAAACACCGTTTCCAATGGAACGAAGTAGCTGACAGGGCATTCAATAACATCAAGAATGCCATAGCCAATAAATTGGAATTGCAACGGCCAGATGCTAGCCTGCCCTTCAGCCTGCAGACGGACGCGTCTGAGATAGGAATGGGCGCCGTCCTATTCCAAGGTGAACCTAACAACAGAAGGATCATCGCATATGGTTCCACCAAGCTGAAGCCAGCTGAGAAGAGGTACCATATAAACGAGAAAGAATGTCTTGCTGTCATATGGGCCCTGAAGCGTTTCAAACATTTCCTGCAGGACCAGGCCTTCACATTGTACACTGACAGCAGAGCTCTACTGTGGCTGGATCGCTACAAGTCCGATAAAGCCAAGTTATCACGATGGGCTCTGCTGCTACAAGAGTTCAACTTCAAGGTGATCCACGTAGCCGGTAGAGACAACCAGCTGCCAGACCACCTATCACGCCATCCGACCACCGAGGAGGAGACGATCCACGACCCTGATGCAGAAGTCGACCGCCTAGCCTGGCCACAGCAACCCATGATGGAAGACAACACCGTCCCGTTGCTGTGCCTCCTAGAAGCCCAGGAAGATGGTGCCAACCACCCCATCCTGGACGACCTTAATGACATGCCGCTGCAAACACGAATCCAGAGGGCACACCTGACCCACCATGGAGTGCAGCGCTTCATTAACCGCTGGCGTCGCATCCAAACCAGAGGACCTCGTGACGACGTCGAGACAAGCCTCCTCGATGAGTTCCTAGTAGAAGACGACACTGCCTACTACCTCCAGGATGGCTCAAAACGACTCCTTGTCCCTGGTTGCTTCCGAGCTGAGGTTCTGCAAGTTTACCACGACAGTGAGGAAGCTAACCATCCCGGACAAGAAGAGACGTCCCGGGCCATCCGTGAACTTTACTTCTGGCCCACCATGTCCAAGGACATCATCAACCACATCCGATCTTGCCTGAAGTGTGCCACCACAAAAGCATCGAAGAGACAACCCAGAGCTCCGATAGTTCCGAGGGCCCCCGTCAACCCATGGGAGAGGATCTCATTCGATGTTCTAGGTCCCTATCCTCCTGCTCGAGGAACAAGGAACCGCTATATCCTCCTGGCCACGGACTGCCTCAGCAATTGGGTTGAGTACCGATGCACCACCTCAGCAAAATCGAGAGACATCACGTCCTTCCTCCAGGACGAAATCTGCAACCGATGGGGACGACCGAACACCATCATCACGGATAATGGCTCCCAGTTTAGAACACCAACCTGGGAGAGATTCCTACGTCGTCAAAATATAGAACACGAAAAGGCACCCATATACCACCAGAGGGCCAATCCCGTCGAGCGCAGAGTCCAAGAGCTAAAGATAGGACTACGGGCAAGAGTGTCATCACCTGAGGACCCCCGATGGGACTCCTACGTCGGAGACGTCGTCTTCACTCTTCGAACCAGAGCCAACGACGCCACCGGACAGACTCCTGCGGAGCTCCTACTCGGATATAGGCCAAGACGAGCCCAGGAAACCAACTTCCAAGCCAACCAGAGGGAGAACAGGGAACAACGAGTTCAGCGAGCGGTCCAAAAAGCCACCGTCTACGCCAGGAACCTGTTCCCGGATAATCCTGATGCTCGTCCTCCACCTCAGTACATTCCTGGACAACAGGTGTTGGTGAGGAACCACCAAAGAGGAAACTTCGGGGAGACCTGGACAGGACCCCATTCAATCATCAGGGCAGCCGGCAACCATACCTACGAAGTCCACCGAGACAACGATGTAGACCGGCTGATCCATGTTGACGACATCCGTCCCGCACCGCCTCCACGTGTCGACGCCATCGCCGGAGAAGACGCCGAGTGAAGAAGTGCAAAGACAATCTTTTTTTTTCAGAGACATTTTTTTCATTTTTTGCAATTAACTTATACAATTGTTTGCTTTAAATTTTGCTACTTATTATTGTAAAAATCTTGTTTTTTCAATAAAGTAAAATCACCAGAAGGATCTTCGAAGCGGGGGGGATGTCGCCCAGCCTGCTGAATTGTGATTGGTCAAATGGCAACAGTAATTGCAGCCAATCATAATTCAGAAGTCTGTTGCTCATTTTCTGAATTATCGTTGGTCGAACGGCATCTGAGCTGCAGCCAATGATAATTCTGAAAATTGGGCATTGGTCGTCGTGCCGGTCCAACCGTAAAAAGGTCCAAAACGACCGTTACGATTGACCTACTTTTTTCTGCATAAAAGAAGTGCACGACGGCCAGGAAATCAGACCGGGTCAGGATATGTCCGCTGGTCCAGCCTTCTAGGCAAGTAAGATCCTCTGGTAGATTCAGTTCCTAGAGTTTCTTGTTTTCTTTCAGATCATCTCTAAAACCCGGAACCTAACGTTCCACATCTTTAACCACGGTTTGTCTGCAAACCACGGCGGCCATTTTTGAGGTATTTATTTATGCTTTTTGACTTAGTCAAATTTGCTGATAAATCTCCTTAAAAGCGTCGCCATTTTTCGCCGAATTAATCTGTGTTTTTAGACTTAGTCTAAAATCTGATTATTTCGACAAGCTTACAGGTCATGTAAGAAAATTTCTCTTACAGATTTGCTAAGTCCCTACTTTACGGCACTTTGCCACCGGACGGTGCATATATCCTTTTTTTGCAAAGATTGAGATTAAATAAAGACTTGCTGTGTTGTTTTATTTTTCTCCTTCAGGTACATATATATCGCTATATTGAAACTTGCAAATAAACATATATAAACTGTGTTTTACTTCCTTTTCCTTTTTCAGGTACACTGCAAAACTTTGGTATTTGAATTTAGACTTTGAGGTATATACTTTGATACTTATATATTTAAACTTTGAATATAACACTTTGATATATATATATATATATATATATATATATATATATATATATATATATATATATATATATATATATATATATATATATATATATATATATATATATATATATAACTTGTATGCTATTTCTGTTCTCTTTTTCTCTTTCAGGTACACTATTAAAAATAACTTATACCTTTTCTATCTTTGAATTTATGATATTTATTTCTCTGCTACACTGTTAAAAATTTCAATTATTATTTTATGACCTTAATATTTGTTGTTTGTTTTATTTACAGCTATTTGAATTTGATATACATTATTTATGCCTATTTGTCACCATTTAATTATTTTCTACAGGTCCAATTGACTTAGGAAATTTGTTTGAAAAATAATTTGAATTTTTGCTTTTAATTATTTTTACAGTGTACTTCTTCCCCATTTTATTGTTGATTATTCCGATTGGCACAACAACCGACATTCCTGTCCTTATCCCGAGTCTCTAGCTCAACTCCTTCCCACTCCAAGTACTTTTGACAAGTGACATTCTCCATACTTACTAATTTAAATTTTGTTTATATTTGGTTTATTGATAATAACTAACGTTTATTACCTTCCAGATTCTTAGTTTAAGACTAATTAGTATAATTATTCTCCCGATTTCCGGATCAGGAGATAATTATACGTCTCTTTCAGATTCTTAGCATAAGTTATATTATATCATTTCTACCTATTATAATTATTGTGCATTTTGATTAATAAACTTTAATTACTGTGTTATTCTTTGAAAAAGGCATTTAATCCCTAGCTAGGTAATAATGGCCTCCGACAGAGAGCCTTACTCTCTGAGGTCACTCCAAGCGACGGATAGAGCGGTTAACCTGCCTTCTCCCTCTTTAGAAGAAGATGGGAGTTATATCAGTTACCGACAGTTTGACGTCAGTCGCTCGGACCTAAGCCAAGAAGCAGGAAAATAGACTGTGATACTATAGTCAACCTTGCAGTTGCGAGTCTCACCGTCTACTGATTTCCTGGCCGTCGTGCACTTCTTTTATGCAGAAAAAAGTAGGTCAATCGTAACGGTCGTTTTGGACCTTTTTACGATTGGACCGGCACGACGACCAATGCCCAATTTTCAGAATTATCATTGGCTGCAGCTCAGATGTCGTTCGACCAACGATAATTCAGAAAATGAGCAACAGACTTCTGAATTATGATTGGCTGCAATTACTGTTGCCATTTGACCAATCACAATTCAGCAGGCTGGGCGACAACTGGTCGACTGAGCATTTCGGCGCTCGTTTAAATACTCTCTCGGCGGCGCGCGGGCTCTTGTGATTGGTCCTGAATTGAATTATCAGAATTTAGTTTTTCTAAAAGTTTATCGAATCTCGTGTTAAGCATGTCAGAGTCGTCTGGATTTGAATCGTTATTCAGAATCTTCTGAATACTCAGTGGATGGACCAGGGCGAGGATTGTCCTGTGAAAAATTTGGGTCTTGAGTAGGTTTGTCTACATGTTTTCTTATTCGTTTTACATATTTAAGGTGAGTGCTTGTTAAATTTTGTTTATCTGTTTTACCGATTATTTTTGTTTTGTCTTGTGTTTCTGGATGAATGGTGGAGAAAGGGGCTTGTAATTTGGACTTATGTTTTTTCTTAGAAACATATAGGGATTTTGTAAGGTCTATTTCCGGAATATCTTCGGCATTTTCATTTTGTCTATCTAAAAGTTGTTGTCTTTTTTGTTTTTGTTTATTATATAGTTCTGCAATAAAGGGTTGGAGTTCTTCTTTATGTCTTTGATTATATGTTTCGTATATCGGAAGATCAAAGTCGAAATGTATTTCTTCTGCATAGGGTCCGTACAGAATTGAGAACGGGGAATAATCTGTGGAACTGTGGATTGATTGGTTGTAAATAAGGATGGCGTGTGTTAGAATGTCATCTAACGAATCATTTGGATTTTGGGCTTGTAAGGTCCTAAGTTTTTCAATAAGAGTTGAATGAAAGCGCTCTACTGGAGAGTTTGAGGAAGAATTGTTTACTGTTGTAAAATGTATTTCGATTTTGTGGATATTTAGGAATTCTTTAATGACTGCGGAATTAAATTCGGTGCCGCTGTCGCATACAATATTTTTTGGATAATTGTGGTGCGAAAAGTAGTATTAATTTATTTAGTATCGAAATGGAAGTTTTGTCGGTGAGCTTATAGCATTGACCGTATTTGGAAAAAGAATCTATTATTGTGAGATACAGGTTTTTATTGCAGTGGAATAGATCGATATGTAATATATCAAAAGGTTTTTGACCTAACAACGGTCCTAATTGGGGAAGTTTATAAGGGCGTCGTTCGTATTTATTTTTTAGGCAAATTTCGCATTTATTGATAAAATTAGAAATAGTTGTCTGCATTGAGGGCCAATAAAATTTTTGTTTTAAATGTTTGTAGGTTTCAATTATTCCGTTGTGATTTTCTACGTGATATTTCTTTATGCATTCTATTTGTTGGTTTTCTTCTTCTATGTCCTGAAGTAGTATATTGCAAAATATTGCTTTGACTGTGGAATTTATTTTTTCTTTAAAATAGTTACAGATAAAAGGTCTAAATTCGTGAGGGATTGTTATTGCAAATTTTTGATTTGGTCTAAGGATATTTTGGAAGGTATTTGCTATTTCTGTTTTCCAATTATTTGTCAAAGTGACAGTGTAACGGTGTTTGTTAAAAATTCTTTTGTATTTAATTTCAAAATTATTTGACTCTGGTTTAAAAATAATTTGGTTTGAGGATAAATTAATTGGTTCAGGTGAAATCTCTATTCCAGTGATAGTGTTCTCAACTGATGTATGTTGTGTGTTAGTACTGTTTTGTAAGTTGTCAAAATCGGCGAGGAAATCGTCTATGTCGAAATTGTCGGGTGGTTCAGCACATTCTGAATTCGGGGGTTCAGCACATTCTGAACTCGAGCTTAGGGCATTTATTTGGACTCGGCTAAGAGCATCAGCAACTCGATTCTCTTTACCTTTTTTATATTTAACTTCAAAATCATATTCTTCTAGTTTAAGTCTCCATCGGGCTAATCTAGATTAATTTCTTTTACTGTTTTTGGTAGAGGATATTTTTGTATAGCTTCGATTTTTGCTGGGTTAGGTTTGATTCCTTCGGTTGTCATTACGTGACCTAAGAAAGAAACTTCTTTCGTGAGAAACTCAGATTTGTCTAACTGAATTTTTAAATTATTTTTTCTGAAAGTGTCAAAAATAGTCGCAATATGAACTAAGTGTTCTTGCAGTGACTTGGAAAAAATAATGACATCGTCCATGTAGACGAAGCAAAACTTATGAATAAAGGGCCTAAGAATATTGTCCATTAACCTTTCGAATGTTGCTGGGCTATTCTTTAAACCAAAGGGCATACGTAAAAATTCAAAGTGACCATGCGGAACTGAAAAGGCTGTTTTCCGAATAGAATCCGGATGAACTTCAATCTGATGGTAACCTTGAGCTAAATCTAATGTTGTGAAATAACTGGCTTTTCCTAAGTTATCCAGTATCTCATCTATCTGAGGAAGTGGGTAGCGATCACTTTCAGTATGATCATTGAGCTTTCTGTAATCAATTACTAATCTAAATTTTTTCTGACCTGAGGCATCAGCTTTTTTTGGTACTATCCAAACTGGAGCTGAGTACGGTGAAATTGACGGTCGAATTATCTTATTTTTTTTTTTTTAAATTATTTATTTGTTTTTTTATTTCTTCCTGCATTGCTTTGGGATGCCGAAATCCCTTTACATATATCGGATTTTCATCCTTCGTTTTAATTTACTCACCCTGAGTTAGTAGTGACTCAATCCGACAAAGGTCATGTTACCGTAATAATGTTGAAAGATGATTACTTTAAACTTTCTCAAGAGATTCTTGATCAGGGTTCATCCTACATAACCCTCCCTAGTGACCCAACTAGTAATATTCAAAATAAATCTAATGCCATAATAAAACGCCTTTGGCAACAGAAACAAATTGATTTGAACACAAAAAAGAGACTCTCATCCTATAAAAGTGTTGTTGCAAAATTCTACACCCTCCCTAAAATCCATAAACCTAGCTTAACTATGAGACCTACAGTTTCCTCCATAGGCTCACCAACTGAACATATTGCAGGCTTTCTCACCAATATTTTGACCAAAGCTTATGATTCAAATAATGATTACTACATCAGAGATTCTTTTCAAGTTGTTGAGTTATTTAACAGAACTGTATTACCACATAATTATGTTCTCGTTAGTCTAGATGTGGTCTCCCTCTTCAGTAATGTTTACTTAAATGCCGTTCTCCGATCTATTCATAAACACTGAAATAAAATTTCACAAGTATGTAGCATCGATTACGATATGTTTATTGAGATGATAGAGTTCTTGTTTAATTCCACTTGCTTCTCTTTCAATAACAAATATTATAAACAAACCTTTGGCACTCCTATGGGAGCCAGTATCTCTCCAATTCTAGCTACATATGTAATGGATGATCTGTTGGATATTATTCTTCAGGTTGTTCCTTTCAATGTTCCTTTTATTAAAAAGTATGTTGATGACATTATTATGTCGTGCCCACAAGGTTTAGAATTTGAGCTCTTAGACATTTTCAATAGCTATGACCCCCACATTCAATTTACTCTTGAAAAAGAGGATCAAAACCAATCTGTTCCTTTTCTCGACACAATGTTTATTAGAGAACTGGATAACATCATTACAATTGATTGGTATAGAAAAAAGTGTAACTCTGGAAGATATCTCAACTACCACTCTTACCACAAGTCAAGCATGGAAATTAATCTAGTCAAACAAATGACTACACGAGTTCGTAAACTAGCTGACCCTGTTTTTAGAGAGAAGAATTTTAACATCCTTTTACAGTTGTTCCTAGATAATTCTTACCCCGAATCCTTACTTAGGAAAATCATCTTTAACACATCCTCTGTCATACTCAACACACAAGTAAACCCTCCCCAAAATACAGGTGCTATGAAAGTTAGCTCTGATTCCCACTCACAGACTAACAATATTTCTAATATATCTTTTGTATCACTTCCATTTATTAAGGACGTCTCTCCCAAATTGACCAGAATTTTTGCTCAATACCTACCAAATGTAAAAATTGCTTATAAAAGCACTCTAGTTGTGGGATCTTTGTACAAGTCATTGAAAGATAAAGTACCAAACTTAGATAAAAGTGATGTTGTCTACAAACTTAATTGTTTGGGCTGTGAAGGTTCTTATATAGGTCACACCTCCCAAAAAGTTTCTAGCCGCTTGACTCTTCACAAGAGTGACATTAGGTTACACCCTGATAGATGTTCTCTAGCCACACATGCTAACACAACAGGGCACTCTTTCGATTTTCCAAATGTAAAAATCCTATCCACGGAGACCAATTATTTAAAAAGATTGTTTCTCGAGATGGCTTTCATTTTTCAAGAAAAAGAAACTATTAACAAAAAGACAGATACCAATAATTTAAGCAACTTATATTCATTTTTGTTAACTTTGGATAAACATGAATCTACTAATACAGACAATTCATCATCAACAATATAAGTTTAATTATATATGAGATATAAAATACCTCTACTACTTCTTCTAAAATAAGTCTTTTTACCTTTTCTGTTTCAAGTTCAGCGTCTACCAGGCATACTATTACCTTTACATTGTTATCATTAAGATCTAACGTTCTATCGTTTTAAGTTGGCAGTAACGAATTCACAACCAATTCTTTGTTTCTGATAAGAATGTTTATAACCTAAATTTTATTTTATGACATGTTCTGTAATTATTTTAACATAATTTTATTTAAGTGTTCATGTATATGTGTTTTAAAGTGTTTTAAATATGTATTTGTTAAAGAACGTTTTTTAAAAAACAATTTTGGATAGTTTTCACCATCATTTGTAGGGATCAAATGAGTTGCTCATTTCATTTAATAAACATCACGACAACTAACCTCAATTAGTGTAAGATGCAAAATAATTCCTTTTCTGTATTTTGTACTAATTTTGTTTATTGTAGCACCCTGATGATGCAAATAAAGATTTGCGAAAGCTTGGTTTACTAAAAAGAGTACTTCTTTGTCCTATCTTCCGCTGCACACCCAAATATTTGAGTTTTGTATATATATATATATATATATATATATATATATATATATATATATATATATATATATATATATATATATATATATATATATATAAATGTATATAAACTATTGTCCAAAAACCGTTACGTTATAGAACACTGTTTTGGTATTATAAAACAAAAGTTTCGTCAACTTTACCATGTAAAGTTGAGAAACATACGTTTTATAGAACATTTTATTCGAGCTGCATGTGTTCTACACAATATTGTATTGGAGGATAATTTTAAAGCAGATGGAGACAATGAACAACTTAACATGCAAAATTTCAATAATATTCAACAAGATAGTGATGAGGAAGAAGAAAATGTGGAAGCTGCTATAGTTAGAAATAGAGTTGCAAACACATTGTTGAATTGATATTATTTAATAAACAAATTATTATAACAATATTTTGGTTTTTATTTGTATTTTAGATTTAAATTGTTCAACAAAACTATATGTATTTTCTGGATTTGAGTCCATCTACAAAAAACAATCACTTGCAACTTTCTCGAGAAGTATAACCTGTCATTTGATTTTATCTCTTCCCTCTCTTCTTCTGCATTTGATGATTTTTGTATCATGCTATTATATACACAATATATTTATATATACATTTAGATACCTATAGATTATATACTTATATTGTGTGTTGGTTTCACTGATAGAAGAATGTTTTTTTTATTCTGGGATTTCATCGGTTTTTGTTGGTATTTCTTTTGATTTGTAGATATTTTATCTTATACTTCTATATCTGTTTAATCTTCAGAATATAAACAGTTTCTATTTAGAGTCTCAAGATTTTATAGGTAATGAAATGTGACATGATTTCAAATTATATACAAACTACTGCAAATATCAACAAATACACAAATACACACACACACACACACACACACATATATATATATATATATATATATATATATATATATATATATACATACATATATGTATATACATAAGAAAAAAGAAGTACTTGTGACTCGTTTGAAAAAAAATATAAAACTGTTTTGGATAGGTTATTCAATAAAAATTTTATTGACTCCGACCCATCCAAAACAGTTATATATATATATATATATATATATATATATATATATATATATATATATATATATATATATATATATATATATATATATATATATATTGTGAACCAGAAGGTCGACTAACTTCTCACAAGAGTGATATCAGATGCCATAAACATTCTTGTGCCTTGGCACAACACATTCTTACTTCTGACCACCGACCAGATTATAAATAGGTCAAAATTCTTTGTACAGAAAGCAACCATTTTAAGAGAAGTTTTCTAGAAATGTGCCACATTTTCCTTAATCCTTCCTCAATGAACAAACGTACTGACATCAACAACCTTAGTTTATTATACCATTTTCTTCTTTCTAACATCAAATGAGGAATTTCTCGAAGTTCGTTTGCTTCCTGACCGTATCACCTCCGTTCCCTTAGACCATCATCACATCTTAGTTTCCTATAAACCTTCTTTTTATCCCCCATTAGTTCTTCCTTATATCCAACCTTTTACATTTATACTGACTTATTCCTAATTTTACATAAAGCTTTATCTATTTCATAATCCATATTCTTATTCCTCATTCCATGACTTATTCGCCATAATAAATTTCAGACTTCAACCTTCCTTCACTACAAATTGGTTTTGTAGACATTCCAATAAAATAATTTTATTTTCTTCAACGTCCTCTGCGTTGCTGGTTTGCGCTTTATTGCGCATACTCATATCATACTTCCAATAAGTTGCTCCGACGCACAACTATGAAAGGACACACATTTACTTAAACGAAAATACCGGTAACTTGATTTGGTTCTCCGGCTGGAATTTTCGAATTTGAGATGCGCCCTAAAGTGAAGTATAAGATGTTTTTTAAACGTTAACTTTGTTAGAAAACAGCTCTGTGCCAGTGTGTTTTTTTAAAATCTTTTGTTTTTATTTCTACACTTTACTGTTAATATGTTTTTTTACGTACAATGTGACGGGTTTTTCTAGTGCTTCGCAGTAGTTTTTATCCATTTTTTTCACTTTTAAAGTAATCTTTTTCTTATGGTTATACATGAAATTGACTACATATATGAACATTTAAGCTAACATTACAACTTTAATATTGTTACCACGGATACTAAGAGAATGGTGTGTTTGTTTTACACCTTAACTTTCTTCACTCACCATTCGTAAGTTATTTTCCATGTTTTTTTATAGTCTTACCTACCACCTTTGTATTCTTTTAGATTGAACTCATGAAGTTTGTAAATTAAATAAGCGAAACGTCTTCAAATATAGGAATGGAACTGTGATTTCCTTTTATTATTTCTCCTTTGACCGATATCCTCGTGACCAAAAGATTTATTTTTTTGAACTTACTTATTGTATATATATGTATATATGTATATATACATATATATATATATATATACATATATATATATATATATATATATATATATATATATATATATATATATATATATATATATATATATATTAGGAACAATGATTAACTCCACAAATGATTACAATCAGGAGATAAAAATAAGAATAGAAAAGGCTAGAGCAAATTTCAACAAAATGAGAAGAGTTCTATGTACCAGGGATTTAAAACTGGAACTAAGAGTTAGGTTGGCGAGGTGCTATGTTTTTTCGACCTTATTTTATGGAATGGAATCTTGGACCTTGAATGCTACATCAATGAAAAAACTGGAATCATTTGAGCTGTGGGTGTACAGAAGAATTCTGAAAATATCATGGACAGAACACGTCACAAACAAAGAGGTTCTGAGAAGGATGAACAAAGAAATGGAAATTTTAAATTCAATAAAAACAAAAAAATTGGAATATCTCGGACATATTACACGTGGAGAGAAATACACCTTGCTCCAACTGATCATGCAGGGAAAGATCCAAGGAAAGAGAAGCATAGGGAGGCGTAGAATGTCATGGCTGCGCAACCTGAGAGAGTGGTACGGATGTACATCAAATGAACTTTTCAGAGCAGCCATCTCAAAAGTTCGAATAGCTATGATGATTGCCGACCTCCGCCGCGGAGATGGCACTTGAAGAAGAAGATATATAATTATCTTTTTATCAATGAAAACAACCCATTACTGACAGAATGTGAATTTAAGACAAAATAAAATATTTATTATTATATTATTTTATTGAAAAACAAACCTTATTTACATAAATTTATTATACTATCCTACCTACTAGCTAATACAAACTATATTATATACTTAATATTTACAAAATACACATTATTTACAAAAATTTATATTCTATCCTACATACAAACTTACCTTAAAATTTAATACTAAAAAGTAAATAGCTAAAACTACAACTGTTTATAACAAATTCTCATGGAATTCACTTCTCTTAACTATACAACACTTACAACTTGGCATATATCTTTTAAAATTTGATTTCACTCCTTGGCGATTTGATGAGACAAATTTGTTCTTCTCTTCATCTCCGCAATCTTTTCTCTCTCCAGGTTAAGTCGTTCTTCATAAAATTTTTCACGAATCAGCCTCATCCTAGCAATACCTTTTCCCCTTCTACCGATAGGACTTTTTTTATTTAATTTTGGTGCTGTGGTCTGTGGCATCTGGCTGGTAGATGCTTCCTCTGGGATGAGGCTGGTAGACGCTTCCTGTACTCCATGATCTTCCACCAGATCATGGTCAGTCTCTTTGTTATGAAGAACAATTTCTGGGCGAATATTTACTCTGTCTGTAAAAACTCCATCCATTTCCTCCTTATACTCGAAGTATTTCCGCTTGCGGCCTATTTGGTTTTGGTCATCGACAAACTTTTTATAAATTCTCTCCAAAACCCTCCATCTATTTATGCAATTGTTGGGAGTAACATGAACATTACGTTTTTTTAATTCTTGGGCTATTATCACCCAAAAGCATCTTCACGCTTCTAACTTACACAGTGCCTACTCGGTTTCTATACTTTTTATATAAATCTATGAGTAGTTTAGAGGCATTCTCACTCCATTTATATTCTACTGTCGCTGTAGGGGTCTTTAGAATGAGGTAGGACTGAAGTTCTGCAATAAAAATAAACAAAACATTAAAATGTGTACAGTATTTTTATATAATTTTATAGAGAATCTTGTGAATAAGCCATCATACATTGATTTTGAATGGTAAACTCAAACCATGTGGGATGATGTCCCTGCATCGTTTCTATAAATTGATTCATTTCTCTGCTTGTGCGAGTTTTCTGTATAACATCCAGATCACAGATCACCTACCTCTAGATGCTTCACGACAATACTTTAGGTAGATATGAAATTCAGCGCTCCAAGAGATTTGTAACGGAACTAATTCAAGCGGGAAATTACGAGGGAATTTCATATTTTAATTTTGGTGGGAAAATTTATATAAACCTTAAAATATTTAAATATAATTTGGTATTTAAAAGAAAATTGCATTTGAAATTTTAAAATGTGCAAATTATTTTTAAATTAAAATATACACGATACCATTTACGAAAAAATAAGACAAAATATAATTTATTTAATACATCTAAAACAACTTTGTACATACATAAATTTAGAATACGTATAGAATAGAAATATGCTTTATTACTACTGAGAATTGTACAATTTTATGGACAAAGCTTACAAAAAGTCAGAAAAATAACAATTTAAAATGTACCGAAATTACATAATAATAGTCTCCCGTTTTATACCGCTTCGCGGCTTTGGGAGTATAGCAGGGTAGTCTGCTATATCTAGGGCCTACGGTAAACAAGGAAGGTAACATGGCCAGTGCTACGCTTCAACCGCCTATTATTACCCCTGGTTTTACCCAAGGTACTTATTTTATTCAGGCTGAGTCGACCGAAATTACATAAATCGTCAATATGACAAAATAAAAGATAATAAAATACACAATATATTGCCAAATTTAAATAAATTGCAAATTGCATAGTTTTAGTTGCTGCATGTGAAATATATATTTATATAAATATTTTAGTTACTTGTACATAAAGCTATTCGTTCAGAAACTCTTCTACTGAATAATGGTCTTTCAGATAATTAGGTTTTTGTCCTTTTACGGAACTTAAAGAAAGAAAAAAATTTTTTCACTAAGTAACAAAAACAAAATTTGTTTAATTTACTAATGTTTGTATTTTGAGAACGATTTCCGAAGTGGAAATTGAAACGTCAATAAACGTATTTTAACCTTTAATTGTGGCTTATTCCCAGTTAAATAGTAATTAAATTAAAGAAAGAAGTTGAAGATTTAAATTGCAAAAGGAGGTGGTTGTACAATTTTTTTGCTGAATATAATATAGATTTCTTTGAATTTCTAGTGGAATAGTCATGATTAGGTCTTGCTGGAAAAACATGTAGGTGTTTACAAATTAAGAAACACTTTCTAAAATATATAAAAAGGGAAGAGTTAAAATTCCGCGATTTTTGAAGTACGTTTTTCAAAATGTTATTCTATTGAGGCCAAAAAGATACTGTATGGCTCTTTTCTGAAATTTAAAAACAACATTAGATTGCGGCAGCTGTTCTAGAACCTCAAAAAAGAAGACCGTATCAAAGATGAGACTCAAACAAAGAAAAATATGTTATTTTGGAAGATGCTAAATTTATTTCCTTCGAAACAGATCTTACTGTTTAGCAGGCTGAGGCTTCTAAAAAATTAGAAATGACTTCCACCAACAATTTTTTTATTTCCAAAGCTCCTATTTCTAAATTTTAGCCCCAGCTGGTCTATGACACGGAGGCAACTAAACTTATAAAAAACTCTGCTGATGACAATACAAAATATAAAATTTTAACTACAATAATCTTTTAAATCCTTACTCTCACCAGTTTTTACAATTGAAATCTCTTCGTTTGGTAACTGTGCATAATTGTGTTCTGCAACTAAAAAGTTTCATGAAATAGTAACCAATTGGAAAATTATTAATTTGTTATCTTCCCAATAGTTACTACAATGGGGTATCTCAAATGATTGAAACATGTGTGTAGATTGTGCATCTCTACTTGTTGAAGAACTTTCAACTAAAACAAAAAGTTAATTTAATAATTTATAGCATGATTTACTTCAAATAAAATAATTTTTATTAATTACATATCAGGGTTACTTACTTTCTGTTACATTTGCTTCCGCATACAACATTGAAATACTTCTGGGATGTAGATTAGAACATGAATCTAAAATCAATCAGCTATTTGTTCTCGGAAATAGCATTTTGGTACAAGCTATGACTCCATGTAGAAGCAAACTTATCTTCAAAGTGCCTGTGGCATATTCGTTTTGTTTTAAAAACTGTAGTGGAATTCATCGTATCAAAATTAGGATTTTTTTATAACACTAAGCCACTTCCTAAATTGTATAATGTCTTTATCAGAATTTGGAAAGGCATGTCTAATTGTTGACGAATTGGTACATTGTAGGATACAACATTTATTGTAAAAAACTATATTTAACTAATTATTATTAATCTGCAAAATACTATTTGAAGTCCAGGAACATTTAAAACACAAACTAATTTGAAGTTGATGCTAACAATAACCCAGATATATTAAACCAAGTTTAGTTTTTTTTTGCAATAATAACCATTAAATCAAACAATTTAGACGAATAATAACCATCTGAAATCTGATTATATTGACGCTAATCAATTACTGACAATTTGCAATTGACAATTCTAATTTTTAGTTTGGCTCTAAACCTAAACTGCAGAGTATAGACTATAGACCATCGAGCTATAGACAGAGTATAGCGACATCTTAAGATTTGTATCGGTACTACAAATGACATTTAGTTTAGTTTGACCTTGAGCTACCTGCGTGAAATGTCTAGTTATTAGTGGTCTGTGATCCAGATCAGACAGCATATTGTCTCACACTCCAAAATAATTTTAAATATAAAATATTTCTGTTATAATTTTGAAAAATTATTTGGATATAAAGATGAGTTTACCGTGAGTTTAATAAAACACGCGAATAAATTAATTGCATCTAATGTACATTGCAACAAAGTTTAATTTATGAGTAGAAAATAACTAAGATAAGTTGCAGTTTGTTTTGTAATATGATGACCCAATTAGTAAAATTACCTTATATGATATTCACTTACCATTATTTAAATCCATTATTCTTTTTATTTTGTTTAAAAATTTAAATTTTAATTTTAATATTAAAGCACAGCTGTAAATCAATATCAACAGATCCTCGTGGCACTCCTAGTGAAAATGGCTCCGGCGCAACTCGAACTTAAAATGGTACACAAACACGTTCCAAGAGGGTTAAGTTCCGGTAATCGATTCTGAATCGAAATAAAACCATTTAAGTTCGATTCTGCGCATTAAAACAGTCCAATCGATTTCGTAACGGTTCATGGGATCGTACAAATGTGGCGTCTTGGAACGAACCTTTTGACAACGTTGAAGTGACGTCACGATACTATCAAGAGAAGCGAGCAACAATATCGCCAGCCATAAGCACGTTTAGTTGTTTGACAGAGATAAACGTGTTTTGTATGATGCGGCTATAATATTTACGTGCTCGAAAATAATTTGTAAGTAACTTATTTTTATAATTAATTTATTGATTTTTTTATTAATTAGTGACCGGTCCTCTTATATATATATATATATATATATATATATATATATATATATATATATATATATATATATATATATATATATATATATATTGATACGATTGGGGTTTATAGAAAATAATTAATAAGTTATATACTAGAGAATTTTATAAAAATATATTTATGTGAGGGCATTTTTAAGAAATTAGCATATAATAATTGTAAAAAGTTGTATTTTAGTAAATATAATGTGGTAGATATATTTAAGTGAGCCATGTGACTAGACAACCAACTATACATACTCTCCAAGTGACATTTTAGGAAATAATTGGAAATATAAAGTGGGGTTATAATAATAATGTTAGTTTAAAATGTTTAATTTATATATATTTAATGATTTAAATGTTTATTCTGATCTGAAAAGCCTAAATGTCAACAAAATTATCAATAGAACATTAACGAATTCTCCAGAATGCAGAATTTGACCTTTGTTTATGTTGGAACATTCTGGAATAATGATTATGTCGGTGGATCGAACAGACACTTTTTTCGAGAACATCCATATAGAAGAAATAGAACTAAATCGAACATGATCTCTTACCAGATGGTTCTGGAACATCCAAAAAGATATAAATACCCGGGATTTGGATTCAAGATGGCAGTTTTAAGTCAGTAAGTCAGGCAGTTTAGTAAGAAAGTAGGTCCAGTCCATTCAGTTAGTCAATCAGTTACAAATAGTCCAATTGTGATATAGTGAGTTAAATGAAGATTAAAAATTATGCATATATTTTAATGCACATTCATAATTATACACAAATAATTATTGAAGATTAAAAAAGTATATTAGAAGAATATTGGATGGATATTGGAAGAAATTAAAATTATATTATGATTGGATATTAGTATAAATCAACTTATAATAATTGGATATTGGTATATTGAAAAGAAGAATAAAGATAAATGCTGTTTTGCTGGTTTGCTTGGTGGTTTATAAATGCTGGTGAAGAAAAATATATCTTAAATTGGTAGAAGCTGATAATTGGAAAAAGTAATTTCACAAAAACAAGGATAACCGAAGTACGAAGACATTCAGTGGTGATTAGAATTTATATAGTGGAAAACAGTTCATTTAGGCATTCAGTGAAAGAAAGGTACAAAATTTTGTTAATATAATTTAGTTAGTGTCATAACAATTTCAATTTTGAAGATAGTTTGTTTAAATTTTACATTGTCTATAGAATTTAATTAGTTTTATAAGAATATCAATTTAAAGATAGTTTATTTTAAATTTACATTGGCTAGGTTAGATATATATGTGTGTTTCGTAATAGTTATAATAAAGATAATTTAAAAAAGTACTTACAAACTAATTCTTTGAGAACTGCGATAAAAACCCTATATTATTAAAAATACTCATTGCTCATCATTCACAAACAACACATCATAACAATATATATATATATATATATATATATATATATATATATATATATATATATATGTATTAAGAGGATATTGTTTAAAAATAATTTATAAGTTATATACTAGATAATATTAGATATAAAAAGTATTTGGTTATTTTAATAAGTTATATACTAGGGAATATTATAAAAATTATTTATATGAGGGCATTCTTAATAAATTAGCATATAATAAGTGTAAAATTTTTTTTTTAATAATTATGATATATTTAAGTGAGCCATGTGCATAGGCAGCCAAATATACTCTGAAAGTGACATTTAAGTGATGGTTGCGAATGTAGAAGTGGGGTTATTTATTGGTTTGAGATGTTTAGTTTACATATAGTTACGGATTTGAAATAGTATAGTTTATTGATTTAGGTTGTTTAATTTACATATAAGTTTATATTCTGATCTGAAAAGCCTAAATGTCAATAAAATTCTCGATAGAAAAGTAAAGAATTCTCTAGAACACAGAATTTAACCTTTGTTTACGGTAGAACCTTCGCGAATGATTATGTCTGTGAAATGGACATAATCGAAAATATACTTTTTTTATTGGAAAGTATATTAGAAGAATATTGGTTGGAGATTGGAACAAATTAAAAATAATATTATGATTGGAGATTAGTAAAAATGAAATTATAATAGTTATATGGTGATTGGATATTGGTGTATTAAAAGGAAGAATAATTTAAATGCTATTAAGAAGAAAAATATTTTAAATTGGTGGAAGCTGATAATTGGAAAAAGTAATTTCACAAAAACAAGGATAACCGAAGCTGAGAACGAAGACATTGAGTGGTGATTAAAATCTATATAGTGGAGAACAGTTTCATTTAGGCATTCAGTGACAGAAAGGTACAAAATTTTGTTAATATAATTTAGTTAGTATCATAACAATTTCAATTTTAAAAATAGTTTGTTTAAAATTTACATTGTCTATATAGTTTAATTAGTTTCATAAGAATTTCAATTGAAAGATAGTTTATTTTAAATTTACATTGGCTATGTTAAATATATATGTGTGTTTCATAATAGATATAATAAAGATAATTTCAAAAAGTGCTTACAAACTAATTCTTTGAGAACCGCGATAAAAACCCTATATATATATATATATATATATATATATATATATATATATATATATATATATATTATTAAAAAACACTCATTGCTCATTAAAACGTCATTCACAAATAATACATCATCACAATTTGGCGCCCACCGCGGTGGCTCTCTATTTAAAAGAATTAGTTTGGGAAGATAAGTGCTCTCATATAATTAAATTAATTTTCATTAGAAAGAAAACAATCATAGATTTTATTTTTAATTATATTTAAACAAGTAAAGTCTCAAAATGTCTCAAGGAAAAAAAGGTACAAGAAGCAAAAAGAATGAAGAAGATGTGGAAGTAGAAATACAACCTCTACAAGAGGAGATTTTAGTTCAAGTTCCACAAGATACTGCAGAAATGAATCCAGAAAGAGAGGAAAATGTCAATATGGCAGCTTTGATATCATTAATGATGCAGATGAACAAGACAATGGAAGAGAATTCAAAACAAATCAAAGAAGACATGAAAAAAATGGAAGAGAATTCAAAAGAAATCAAAGAAGACATGAAAAAAATGGAACAGAAATTGGAAGAGAATTATAGAAAATTAGAAAAAGAAAATAGAATATAATAATAAAATTGTAAAACAAATAGAAAAACAAATGGATAAAAAACTTGAAGCTGCAGAGAAAAAAGTAGCAAATGAAATAAAAAATATACGGAATGACTACAAGAAAAGGATAGAAAATGAAAGGACAGAAGTAAATAGAATTATTCAAGATAATAAGATAGATATGGAACAGAAAATAGAGTTGCAGAAATGTAACCTAGAAGTAAAAATTAACGAAGACAGGAGAAATACAGAAGAAAAATTAGACGATATACAACAAAATATCCAAATAAATAGTAATCAAATAAGAAATGTGGAACAGAGAATAGATGATATTTCACAAATGAGAGACATAGGGAGACCTTATTTAAATTTAACAAATGAGACTGGGATTAAATTCTCTGGTAATATAAAAAATCTGCTAGAGTATACATAAATAGTTTAAAACATAAATTAAGATTAGTGAATAATATTAATGATATTGAAGATTATATAAGAATGACACTAATTGATAATGCGGCAACTTGGTTTGCCAGTATTGAAAATGATTTGGATAATTTTCAAACATTTGAAAATAAATTTTTAAATTATTCTTGGGGTGAATTAGAGCAAGCTAAATTTAGGGAACTTCTAGATTTTGGAAAGTAGGTATAATCACAATTTTGAGATCAAATATGGTAGATTGTGCATTGAAACTGATAACGGTTGCAAAATATTTGGAACCACCACTTAGACAGGATGAAACAGTCTTAAATGTATCTAGACATTTTGATGCTGATGTTGTGCAAACAGTAACTGTACAAAATATTCAAACAATAGAGAGTTTTATTAATTTTATTCAAAGAATACAAAGAGCTAATATGACTAGTAATAACAGAAAAAACAATAATAACTTTCAATATAATAAGAATAATTATCAACAATATAGACAATCATACAATAATACAAAATATGGTGATAATTTACAAAATTTTAATAATAATAACAATAATTAAAATACACAGAATCTTAATAACAATACTAGTTATAATAGACAACATCTTAATAACAATACTAATAATATTAGACAAGATTTTAACAAAAGAAGAAATCGACCTAATTACAACAGACAGGTAAATTGTGTACGAAGGAATAGAAGCTGCGAAGACAGGGAACGAAACAGTACAAGGCAAGAAAATGTGAGTAGAAGTCATAGTAGGGAAAGACATAGGACATTAGATCCAAGTGGTCAGACACAATCCGGCAATTCGAACAATCAAAATTTTGTTCAGTAAACTTTCTGAATTACAAGTTGGGCCATTGCTATTATGAAAAACTTCTGAATTTATTTCTTTAGATGAAGATAAAATTATTGAATCTATTAATTTAATTTATATAAATGCTATGGCCAAAAATATCATGATTAAGGTTATGATAGATACTGGTTCAGAAAGTACTTTAGTCTCGGAGAATTTTATTTTTAATACACTAAAACTATCAGATATAATAAAGATTCCAAAAATTAAAATTGTTGGTGCAAATAATAAGAAGTTGGGTGAAATTATTAAACTAGCCAATTTTAAAATTAATATTCTTAATAAAGAAATTAATATGCAAGGATTTATTGTCAAGGATTTATGTGTTGATATATTAATGGGAAATGCTGAATTGGAAAAAAAGAAAGTAAAGATAGATTTTGAAGAAAAAATGGTAACTTTGGAAGGGCAAATAAATAAATTTATGCAGAAAGATGAGGTGGAAGAAGGAATAAGAGTTGATAGGATATTATTAAAAGAAAATAATGATGTTTATGAAGAAGAAATGTATTATGATGATAGGGAAATGTCCCAAAAGAATGTAAAGAATAATTGTAGTGAATAATTAAGGAATGGAAATTTTAAGCAGATGGATGCCTACGAGGTGGAGTGCGTAAAATTGGAAGCAAGGAATAATGAGTACATAATGAAGAATAATTTTATTTGTAAAGAAGAAGATATAATAAAAGTTTTAAATTGCCCTGAAGAATATAAATCAATAGTCATTTCCATATTGCAGCAACACAAGGGACTTGTCAATAAAGAAAATAGAATTGCACAAAATTATGTCCATAGTATAAAAGTTAAAGAAGAAAAAGATTTTAAAACAAAATCATACCCAATACCATATAAATACAAAGAAGAAGTAAACAAAACAATTAATAATATGTTAGAAGATGGAATACTAGGAAGAACTACAAGAATGTCATTTTTCACTAAAATCGATTTACAGCATAGTTTCTGGTTAATACCTCTAGAAAGAAAAAGTAGACAGTATACAGGATTTCAGATAGATGGAGTAGTATATCAATTCAAAGTAGTACCATTTGGAGTTCAATCATCTTGCAGTGCTCTATGTAGATGTCTTCATGATATTCTGGATCAATATGAACATTTTGTAATTCACTTCATTGATGATATATTATTTACTTACTTACTTACTTAGTCCTAAGCCTTTCTACCGTTAGGTGTAAGGCTGGTGGGGTTAAGATTTGCACTGTTGTCTCCATGCTATCCGGTCTTGTGTTAGATTTCGTGCACTTTCCCATGTCAATCCTTTCTTCTCAACTTCTTTTCTGATTTCGTCTACCCACCTAACTCTTGGTCTTCCTCGTTTGTTTTTCCCTTGCATTCTCGTTTCAAACACTCGTTTTGTTAATCTTTCATTCGACATTCTACACACGTGCCCGAACCATCTTAGTTGCCCCTCTACTATTTTTTCGTTTATTGGTTCTAGTTTTAGGTTTTGTCTGATTGTTTCGTTTCGTATTTTGTCTGTCCTCTTTCTGTTTGCTATTTTCCTCAGGAACCTCATTTCCATAGCATTGACTCGAGATTTTTGTCTTCCTGTCAATGTCCATGACTCGCTATTATAGATGATTGTAGGTCTAACTACTGATTTAACGACTGCCGTTTTTACCTTCTCCGGTATTTCTTTTTTCCCCAAAAATGTTGTTTTCATAGTGTTAAATAAGCTTCCTGTTCGTCCCATTCTCTCATTTATTTCCATGTCTTGTTTACCGTTTGATTCAATTATTGCTCCTAGGTATTTAAAATGTTCCACTTGTTCTAGTTGTTTTCCGTTTAATTGTATTACGTGTGTCTTTCTCTTATTTGAAATTATCATTGTTTTTGTTTTCTCTGTATTTATTTTCATATTTATGTTTGACAGTTCTTCTTCTAGGATTTCAAGGTTGTTCTGTAGGTCTTCTCTGTTTTCTGCTATCAAAACCATGTCGTCTGCAAATAGAAGCTCTGATAGTTGAGTCTGTTTCATTTGCCAGTATCCTAATGTTAGTTTTCTCATTCTTCTCTTGGCTTTCTTTATTGCTTCATCCAGTACCACTGAGAACAGCAGTGGGCTCAACACGCATCCCTGTTTGACGCCTTGACTTGTAGTAAATTCTTCGGATTCCTCGTTGTTGGTTCTCACCGTATTTGTATTATTATTGTACATATCCTTTATTACATCAATTGTTATCCTGTCAACTCCTCTTTCCTTTAATGTCCTCCATACGTCCTTTCTTTGTATTCTGTCAAACGCCTTTTCCAGATCAATAAAGCATATATGTATTTCTCTATTTTTATTGATTACTTTCTCACTTATTTGTCTTATTGTGAATATGTGGTCTTGCGTGCTTCTGTCCTTCCTGAATCCACATTGTGTATCTTCCATAGTTGGTTCTATTTGGGTTTTTATTCTTGTTTCTATTATTCTTGCGAATACCTTCCCAGGAATACTTGATATAGTAATACCTCGGTAATTATTACAGTTTCTCTTGTCGCCCTTTTTGTGTATTGGTAGTATAATGTCTTTCTTCCAGTCCTGTGGTATTTCTGCTCTCTTTATGATATCATTCATTAGTTCTTTCATGCTGTCCACTCCCTCTATTCCCATGAATTTTATCATTTCCGGGGTGATATCATCCTTGCCTGGTGCTTTGCCCAATTTAACTCTTTCAATTGCCTTTTCTAGTTCCTCTGTTGTTATGGGTTCTACTTTTTGTTCTTCATTAATTTCTTGTATCTCCACTATGTTGTCTACGTCTGTATGAGTTAGTTCTTTGAAATGTTCTCTCCATCTTTCCATTATTTGGTTTTCTTCTGTTATTACCTTTCCATTCTTGTCTTTTATATTCGGCATCATGTGTTCTTTCTTTTGTCTGAGCTGTTTTAATGCGCCATAGAAGAGTTTTTGGTTTTCTCTATAATTATTTGTCATTTTTAGTCCAAACTTTTCCCATGACCTTTCTTTTTCTGCTTTCACAGCTATTTTAACCTCTTTTCTTTTTTCTTTATATGCCTCATAATCTTCAGGGCGCTTTGTACTTAGATATCTCTTCCATTTTTCTTTTTTGTTCTTTACTTTCCTTCGTATTTCGTCCGTCCACCATTCAGTTCTCCTCATGCTATTATTTGCTATTTTTGTCTTCCCGCAAGTTTCCCGCATTATTACTAGATGATGATCACTGCCAATCTCAGAGCCTCTTTTGACTTTCGTGTCTTGTACTCTTTTCCATTTGTTGCTACTTACCAAAAAGTAATCTATGATTGATTTTTCATTTCTACTTTCTTGTACTCTCGTGTATTTGTGCACTTTTTTATATTTAAATTTTGTATTTGTTATAACAAGTTTATTCTCCATACATATTTCTATTATTCTTTCACCATTTTTGTTTAGTATTTCTTCTCCTTCTTTTCCCATGTATTCCTCAATTCCATTGTTATTATTTCCGACTCTACCGTTTAGATTTCCCATTACAATTATATTTTCTTCCCCATTGTCAATTTGCATTTGGAGCTCCTCGAAAAATTTATCCTTCTCTTCCTTTTTTGCATCTTCATTTACTCCGTAGGCTGTTATTATTGTCCATATTTCCTCGTCTATCAGTTTCATTTTCAGCGATAATATTCTCTGGTTAACATATGTTTCTTCTATAACGTATTGTAGTCTATTCGGTGCAATTATTATCCCTACGCCTTCTTTTGCTCTCTCCTTTGCATCAGCTCCTACCCAAAATAACCAATATCCTTTGTGTATTTTCTTAAAACCTCTTTCTTTCATTTTCGTTTCCGTTATTCCTAATATTTCTATTTTTTGTCTGATCATTTCTTCTACAAGTTCTACCTCTTTTCCATTGATGCTTCTTACGTTCCATGTTCCCATTTTTATCTCTCCTTTTTTCTGCGGTATATATTTCATCTTCTTTCTATTCTCATCCTTGTTTACCTTTGCATCGTGCTTTTTCCTATCGTTATTCCTATTCGTCGCCCTGGTCGTCATTGTCAGATCCTTTCCGTTGCTTTGGTCATTATCAATGTTCCTCTTGTGGGTGTAGTTTTTTAGTTTTTTGGATGTTTTTCCAGTTCCTTTTTTATTTTGTTCCATCTCCATTCTTCTTGGTTTACTAACACCTTGTTGTAACCAATTTTGACGTCTTTGCCTTTCTCTTTTTCGTTTTTTGCAAAATTTCTTAGGTGTTTCTGCTTTTCTTTCTCTTCTATAGTCAAGTCATCATTGATGAATACTTTCTCTCCTACAACGTTTTTTAGTTTATATTTTTTTGCCACAATCTCGTGTTTTTCCTCTTCATTTCTTAGTTTTATTACGCATGTATTCTCGCCTATTTTTTTTACTGTTGTAGGTGTAATATCAATTTGAAGATGTTTATTAAAAAGTCCTTTTATTCTTTCTTTAAGGCTGCTTGGTTCATTTGTATCCATTTTTAGACCATTTATTACAATGTTGTTTTTTCTTCTATTTTTTTCGATTATTTCGACTGCTTTTTTCATTTCTTGTAACTCTCTCCTTATTTCTGAATTCTCTTTTCTTATATCCTGATTTTCTTTTTTTAATTGTTCGTTTTCTACTGTCAGTTTTAGTAGAGCTTCGTTTGTTTTGTTTTGTTGGTCTTTAATTTCTCTTATTTCAGTTTTTATTTCTTTCTGTTCTTGCTTCATATCTTTTTGAGTTGTGTTCATTTCTTTCATCATTATTAATAACTGGTCTAATTTCTCAGATTCAGTTGTTTGGCGTTTTGTAGGAGTTCTTGGTGTTTTTTTGCTGTTTACAAAAAAATCTATATTTTCTCCTTTTCTTTTTCTTCCTTCATCTGTAGAGTATTCGTCGCTGTCCATTCTTGCAATATTTTCCTTGGCCTTTTCTTGTTATTTCGCTGTTTATCTCCTTCCCTGTCCTACACCGCGAAAAGAGTCGTCGACCAGTCAACCCGTCGAATCTCCGACCCTTATCGGTGTTTATATGTGGGTCACTTCTACCGAGTTACTTTTCGTTGTAAGTCCCGTTTTCCGAGTTTTCTTACAGCCGAAAATTAAAACGATATTTATTCACCAACGCCACTTTGCCGTCGATTTTAGTGTGTGGACACTTTTGTTGTAGCGCACCGTAATTACTGTTTGGCACAAAAAAAATACAATATAAAAAGTTAATATGTTAAAGTTGATAATACTAAAACTTTTAGTTTAACTTTAAACAATAATTTTAAACTTTTCTCTTAATTATATGAATTGAATTATATTTCTGGACCGCCTTTGTCTCCAACTCTTCTTTGCATCTATATGTATAGCGTCTGCCAGATTTTTAATTTAAATATAAAGTGTACATACCCAAATTCACAATTTTTCCGAGAGAGCACTTTTAAACCTACTTGCTTGTAACAGGTGACCACACACTCCTTGGTCTAATATATGATGATATATTAATTTTTTCTAAAACGGCTGAAGATCATGACAAACACCTAAAAATTATTATCAACAGATTAGACAAAGTTGGACTAAAAATAAATCAAGAAAAATGTACATTTTTTCAAAAAGAAGTAATATATCTAGGTTATATTACACACAATTAGTAGGACAGTTACTATGAGGTCAGTCGGTCGGCCAGACAGTTACTATGAAGTCAGTGTAAGGTCAGACAGTTAGTTAGTAAGAAGACAGACACAGTTAGTTACATTTAGTGAAGTCAGTTCTTCAGTAAGTTCAAGATTAATCAGTCAGAATTAGGAAGAAAGTATTAAGTATGCAATAATCAGTGATTCAGTATTAAAATTTGATAGTATTGGAAAGTATATTAGAAGAATATTGGTTGGAGATTGGAACAAATTAAAAATGATATTATGATTGGAGATTAGTAGAAATGAAATTATAATAGTTATATGGTGATTGGATATTGGTGTATTAAAAGGAAGAATAAATATAAATGCTATTAAGAAGAAAAATATTTTAAATTGGTGGAAGCTGATAATTGGAAAAAGTAATTTCACAAAAACAAGGATAACCGAAGCTGAGAACGAAGACATTGAGTGGTGATTAAAATCTATATAGTGGAAAACAGTTTTATTTAGGCATTCAGTGACAGAAAGGTAGAAAATTTTGTAATATAATTTAGTTAGTGTCATAACAATTTCAATTTTAAAGATAGTTTGTTTAAAATTTACATTGTCTATATAGTTTAATTAGTTTCATAAGAATTTCAATTTAGAGATATTTACATTGGCCATGTTAAATATATATGTGTGTTTCATAATAGATATAATAAAGATAATTTCAAAAAGTGCTTACAAACTAATTCTTTGAGAACAGCGATAAAAACCCTAGATATATATATATATATATATATATATATATATATATATATATATATATATATATATATATATATATATATATATATATATATATATATATATATATATATTATTAAAAAACACTCATTGCTCATTAAAACATCATTCACAAATAACACAATATATATATATATATATATATATATATATATATATATATATATTGAATTTGAAATTTCCGCGGGAGCTATATGTGGTTTCAGTTGTTTTCCGGGTTTGACTCCGCGTTAAATATTTTTGGTTTTTAGAAAAACCATTGTTTTGACGACGTTTCGGCAAGGTCACACTTGCCATTGTCAAGTCAGATTCTGTTTCGTCTTGATGTTACAGGCGAACTGATTTCTCGGTCGCTGCACGCTGAGTTTAAATATCTTGTTGCGCTTCTTGTCATTGGTCCTGTGCGCAGAGTGGGCGTGGTCTTCTTCGCTATTTTAATTTTTACGTTTTTCTGCAGAATTGTTTTCCACGTATTTGGGAGTCTTTGGGCATCATCTCTGGTGTTTAAATTTTTCGGATGTTTTTCGATCTCTATGGCTTCTCTGATTACACGTTTGGCCTTATTTTCGATGTTGGCTAGCATTGTTGTTCCATTTAAGTCTATTTTATGTCCTGTGTTTATGACATGTTGTGCTAGGGATGAAGTTTTTTCTTTTCTTTCGATGGCGTTTCGATGTTCTTCGCGTCTAACCTGTATCCTTCGATTTGTTTGTCCGATGTACGATTTATCGCAGTCTTCACACGGGATCCTGTATACGCCTTGATTTTCTAATGCAACTTTTGTTTTTGCTGATGGTAATATGGTTGCTATTTTTCTGTCGGTGTTAAAAATAGTTTCTATTTTGTTTTTTCTTAGAACTCTGCTGATTTTGTCTGTCGTACCCTTTATATAGGGCAGGATAGTTTTACCGACTGGTTTTTCTTCTTTTTCTGGATCTTTGCTGTTGTTTCGGGATTTATGTGCTTTTTCAATCATGAACATGGAGAAACCATTTTTTCTTAGACTTGTTTTGACTTTGTGCATTTCTTCATTCTTATGGTCCTCATCTGCCAGTTTCTCAGATCTTGTTATTAAGGTTTTTATTACCGAATTTAATTGTGCAGGATGATGGTGTGAGTCTGCGTGTAAGTACCTGTCAGTATGGGTTGGTTTTCGGTATACTGTATGTCCTATGCTTCCATCTTCTTTCTTAATAACTAACACATCTAGGAATGGAAGTTGTTGGTTATTCTCCCGTTCCATGGTAAACTGTATTTTTGGATGGATATTGTTAATGTGTTGTAGAAATTTATTAAGTTTCTCTTCTCCGTGCGTCCAGATAATAAATGTGTCGTCAACATACCTAAGCCACAGTTTGGGTTTATGCTCTGCTGTTTCTATTGCTTTTGATTCCATATCTTGCATAAAAAGGTTGGCTATTACGGGGGACAGTGGTGAACCCATCGGTGCTCCTTCGACTTGTTTGTACCTCTGGTCCTTGTAGATGAAGTAGGTGTTGTTTAAGCAATGCCTCGTTAAGTTTAGTGTATCCTGTGGTATTGGATATTTTCTATGTATAATTTCTAATGTTTCTTCTACTGGGACATTGGTGAATAATGAGATTACATCAAAGCTCACTAATAAGTGTTCAGGTTCCAGAATAACGTCCTTGATACGGTCGATAAAGTGGCTTGCGTTCTTGACGTAAGAATCCGCTTCCTCCGCATATGGTTGTAGCTGGTCAGCCAGAAATTTTGCCAGTGATTGTAACGGTGATCCAATAGAGCTGACTATTGGTCGTAATGGTAGCTCTGCCTTATGTACTTTAGGTAAACCGTACAGTTTTGGACATCTTGACGACTTTTCTCGTGGAATAAGCTGGAACTGTTGTTCTTTCTTGATGTTTGACGCTTGTATTTTGGCTTTCGTTGTTTTCTCCAGATACGTTGTTGGGTCTGTTGCGATTTTTTGATATGCACTATCGTTTAGAATGTTTTTTATTTTTGTGTCGTAGTCTTCAATGTTCATTATGACAGTAGCGTTACCCTTGTCAGCTGGAAGAACGATAATGTCTTTGTTTTGTTGTATATTCTTCAAGGCTTTCTTTTCTTCGTAAGTTAGATTCTTTTTCGGAGGCTTGGCTGTTCTTAATATTTGTGATACGTCTTGTCTAATAATCTCGGCTGTTTCTGATGGTAATTTAGTGATAGTCGTTTCCACTTCGCTAATGATGTTTTCGATGGGAATACGTGTCGGTGCAATAGCAAAATTAAACCCTTTGGAAAGGACACTATTTGTAGCTTCATCCAAAGTAAGATTTGAGAAATTGTAGACTAAATTACTGGATTCTGTTGTTGGTAGTTCCTTATTCTTTGGTCGTTGTTGTAGTATCAATTTCTCAAACTTTTTGATTTGTTTTTTCTTGGTGAGATCAGCATCTGTCTCCGATCGAAAGTTTGTGAGTTTGTCGAAGATGTTCCACATAATCGGATGTACTTTGTTACTTAGTGTGAGATATAGCTTTAGCAACTCTGAATTTACTTTATCGATGTCTCGTCTGGAATCTTGAATTGCTTCTCTAGTAAGTGCTAGACTTGCCCTTTTTAAAATATTCTTAGTTTTATGGTTGTTTTTGTGGAAACTTAACTTCATACAAGTGGGTATTATGGCTTCATCGCGGCAGCGTTCTAAAAAGGTTAGGTTACAAAGTAACTTACCTCGCTTTGACCGTAGTTTTTCATATCGTCTAAGGTCTCGTAGAATTTCCTCCCCGTAGAGGTTAATTATATTGAATTTGAAATTTCCGCGGGAGCTATATGTGGTTTCAGTTGTTTTCCGGGTTTGACTCCGCGTTAAATATTTTTGGTTTTTAGAAAAACCATTGTTTTGACGACGTTTCGGCAAGGTCACACTTGCCATTGTCAAGTCAGATTCTGTTTCGTCTTGATGTTACAGGCGAACTGATTTCTCGGTCGCTGCACGCTGAGTTTAAATATCTTGTTGCGCTTCTTGTCATTGGTCCTGTGCGCAGAGTGGGCGTGGTCTTCTTCGCTATTTTAATTTTTACGTTTTTCTGCAGAATTGTTTTCCACGTATTTGGGAGTCTTTGGGCATCATCTCTGGTGTTTAAATTTTTTTCGGATGTTTTTCGATCTCTATGGCTTCTCTGATTACACGTTTGGCCTTATTTTCGATGTTGGCTAGCATTGTTGTTCCATTTAAGTCTATTTTATGTCCTGTGTTTATGACATGTTGTGCTAGGGATGAAGTTTTTTCTTTTCTTTCGATGGCGTTTCGATGTTCTTCGCGTCTAACCTGTATCCTTCGATTTGTTTGTCCGATGTACGATTTATCGCAGTCTTCACACGGGATCCTGTATACGCCTTGATTTTCTAATGCAACTTTTGTTTTTGCTGATGGTAATATGGTTGCTATTTTTCTGTCGGTGTTAAAAATAGTTCAAATTCAATATAATTAACCTCTACGGGGAGGAAATTCTACGAGACCTTAGACGATATGAAAAACTACGGTCAAAGCGAGGTAAGTTACTTTGTAACCTAACCTTTTTAGAACGCTGCCGCGATGAAGCCATAATACCCACTTGTATGAAGTTAAGTTTCCACAAAAACAACCATAAAACTAAGAATATTTTAAAAAGGGCAAGTCTAGCACTTACTAGAGAAGCAATTCAAGATTCCAGACGAGACATCGATAAAGTAAATTCAGAGTTGCTAAAGCTATATCTCACACTAAGTAACAAAGTACATCCGATTATGTGGAACATCTTCGACAAACTCACAAACTTTCGATCGGAGACAGATGCTGATCTCACCAAGAAAAAACAAATCAAAAAGTTTGAGAAATTGATACTACAACAACGACCAAAGAATAAGGAACTACCAACAACAGAATCCAGTAATTTAGTCTACAATTTCTCAAATCTTACTTTGGATGAAGCTACAAATAGTGTCCTTTCCAAAGGGTTTAATTTTGCTATTGCACCGACACGTATTCCCATCGAAAACATCATTAGCGAAGTGGAAACGACTATCACTAAATTACCATCAGAAACAGCCGAGATTATTAGACAAGACGTATCACAAATATTAAGAACAGCCAAGCCTCCGAAAAAGAATCTAACTTACGAAGAAAAGAAAGCCTTGAAGAATATACAACAAAACAAAGACATTATCGTTCTTCCAGCTGACAAGGGTAACGCTACTGTCATAATGAACATTGAAGACTACGACACAAAAATAAAAAACATTCTAAACGATAGTGCATATCAAAAAATCGCAACAGACCCAACAACGTATCTGGAGAAAACAACGAAAGCCAAAATACAAGCGTCAAACATCAAGAAAGAACAACAGTTCCAGCTTATTCCACGAGAAAAGTCGTCAAGATGTCCAAAACTGTACGGTTTACCTAAAGTACATAAGGCAGAGCTACCATTACGACCAATAGTCAGCTCTATTGGATCACCGTTACAATCACTGGCAAAATTTCTGGCTGACCAGCTACAACCATATGCGGAGGAAGCGGATTCTTACGTCAAGAACGCAAGCCACTTTATCGACCGTATCAAGGACGTTATTCTGGAACCTGAACACTTATTAGTGAGCTTTGATGTAATCTCATTATTCACCAATGTCCCAGTAGAAGAAACATTAGAAATTATACATAGAAAATATCCAATACCACAGGATACACTAAACTTAACGAGGCATTGCTTAAACAACACCTACTTCATCTACAAGGACCAGAGGTACAAACAAGTCGAAGGAGCACCGATGGGTTCACCACTGTCCCCCGTAATAGCCAACCTTTTTATGCAAGATATGGAATCAAAAGCAATAGAAACAGCAGAGCATAAACCCAAACTGTGGCTTAGGTATGTTGACGACACATTTATTATCTGGACGCACGGAGAAGAGAAACTTAATAAATTTCTACAACACATTAACAATATCCATCCAAAAATACAGTTTACCATGGAACGGGAGAATAACCAACAACTTCCATTCCTAGATGTGTTAGTTATTAAGAAAGAAGATGGAAGCATAGGACATACAGTATACCGAAAACCAACCCATACTGACAGGTACTTACACGCAGACTCACACCATCATCCTGCACAATTAAATTCGGTAATAAAAACCTTAATAACAAGATCTGAGAAACTGGCAGATGAGGACCATAAGAATGAAGAAATGCACAAAGTCAAAACAAGTCTAAGAAAAAATGGTTTCTCCATGTTCATGATTGAAAAAGCACATAAATCCCGAAACAACAGCAAAGATCCAGAAAAAGAAGAAAAACCAGTCGGTAAAACTATCCTGCCCTATATAAAGGGTACGACAGACAAAATCAGCAGAGTTCTAAGAAAAAACAAAATAGAAACTATTTTTAACACCGACAGAAAAATAGCAACCATATTACCATCAGCAAAAACAAAAGTTGCATTAGAAAATCAAGGCGTATACAGGATCCCGTGTGAAGACTGCGATAAATCGTACATCGGACAAACAAATCGAAGGATACAGGTTAGACGCGAAGAACATCGAAACGCCATCGAAAGAAAAGAAAAAACTTCATCCCTAGCACAACATGTCATAAACACAGGACATAAAATAGACTTAAATGGAACAACAATGCTAGCCAACATCGAAAATAAGGCCAAACGTGTAATCAGAGAAGCCATAGAGATCGAAAAACATCCGAAAAATTTAAACACCAGAGATGATGCCCAAAGACTCCCAAATACGTGGAAAACAATTCTGCAGAAAAACGTAAAAATTAAAATAGCGAAGAAGACCACGCCCACTCTGCGCACAGGACCAATGACAAGAAGCGCAACAAGATATTTAAACTCAGCGTGCAGCGACCGAGAAATCAGTTCGCCTGTAACATCAAGACGAAACAGAATCTGACTTGACAATGGCAAGTGTGACCTTGCCGAAACGTCGTCAAAACAATGGTTTTTCTAAAAACCAAAAATATTTAACGCGGAGTCAAACCCGGAAAACAACTGAAACCACATATATATATATATATATATATATATATATATATATATATATATATATATATATATATATACATCCCACTATCGTTTTAAGCTCTTTTCACGTTGCAGTCATTTAGCATCACCAAGAAATGCTATCATTTTCTATTTATAAGTCGTGTATGTTCGTTTAGTGCACCTTTGTAGGCTTGGCACCGTTGTCGGTTTTTCAGTAATCCGATTTTTTTATAAATTAAATTTTTTACATCAAACCATCATTTTAACATTGGGAGGTAAAATTACTGTATTTGGTATCATTTTAAAGCCAATAGATGTTGCCAGTGTTAATACTTAAATAATATTTGAAAACATAAAAATATCGATCGGTTTTGGGTCAAGTTCAAATGAAGACATTGAAACTACCTGCCGACCGGCTGGGGTCAACCAACTAGTTTTTTTATATCAACGTTCAGTTGTTATATTTATTCAATTTAGATATTTTTTCCCAGAGAGTTGTGTAGAGGAATATTTTACATATTTCAATTTCCAAGCAGTTTAATCGGCTATCAGTGAATAGTTTAAGATAAATATTAGATTTTTATGGGATTAGGTCAAAAATATTGGTTGTGATTGGGATGAGAATCACATTTTTAATTATTTAATGTTTAACATTTTGATTTCAATTCAGGAAATCGTTCTCAAAAAACGTTTTTTGTACAAAATGTATATACACATTTTTACATAATTTGTACAATAAACAAGGTTAAATATTGGAAATCGTATCGTTAAATATTAGTTAATTAAAAATGTAATTTTTATCTCAATATCGACCAATAATTGTGGCATAATCACATAAAAAAATAATATTTGACTTTGACCATGCCATAAGAAAGTAGTTAACGGAACCTCGCTAAATAGTTTTAAAAAATCTTACAGAAATTTAAATTCTAAATAGTATGAGGGGTAGCCGACGACAAATTCGTAAAGACGTACAGTTCATTTTGCTTTGTTTTTTTAAACAATCTTAAAAGGCAAAAAAAAATTTTGCTTATAAAACGTTTTGTATAAATTCTAAAGAAAAATAATTTAAATAAAAGTTTTAGACCATAAAAAGTTTTCTATGTAGAGAAATACCAAATTTAAATACACAAATAATTGAGATAATTCCAACAAACCATAAACTCTAAGATATTATATGTTTGTAGTAATTTATAAATGTTAATAACTTTGTTTTTTGACTAACAACAGATAATATAGCTACTTGAAATCATGGCAATTGATGAGTTATTAAAGTGTGCTAAATATCAAGCAGATCAAAAAATATTTTACAATTTATTCAATTTGTTTATCACAGAAAGCGAATATTTAAATAACTGTACTTGTCCAAACTCGTATGACTCTATAAGTATTTTGTAACTTGCAATCGATTCTTTGCGCTTTCAGTTTTAGGGTATATTAAAAAAACTTTTAACATATTATTAAATTTTTTATTAAAAACTAGTTTGAATAAGGGACTTTTTAGTTTTTAGACCACTTAACGTTTTTTTAGTTTCTTTGACAAGTGAGGATTCGGTTATTTCTTCATATGGGCTATGAACAATTGTCTAGTCAAGTCAACACTATTATAGTTACCTATACTTTTCCAGTAGTCATGCAGACGGTTCATTTTAATCGTCCCCATATGGAACATAAGCTCGAGAAAAGTCTTAAATTCTGTTTGTGTTGTCTCTTTCAAAAACGCAATCCTCGATTTTTCTGAACGACTTTGTGCAAGTGTTTTGTCAGTCACTTCCACCATTCATTTAATCCACATCGTCCTCGCCCGATGCTTCTAACAATGATTATAATTCAGCAGTGGTCAATCTACGTTTATGTTCACATCTACCTTTTTTAGATGTCGAAGGCATATTATTTACATCCATTTCTTTATAAATACTATAACTCACTTTTACGGAGGTAATTAACAATAAAAACGTTCTACTGGAAACTATCAACTTACGACTTCCAATACTATAAGGCCACTTGAGCCACAATATGTTTTTACTCAATAATAGTTCCTGTATAAGTAAAATTGTTTTTTAATGTGCTTCATTGAAGCACACTAGATATATTTCAGTTTTGCCATCACATTCTTCAGAGTATGTTTTAACTTTTTTAACTTTTCTATCGGCCTTTCTACTAGTCATGCTTCTTCTTAAAACTTTGTAACATCTTGTACACTTTCTTCTCTTTGTATTATCTACATCGCTTTGCCTTAGATGGTATTTTTGGGTGTAACTGGTCATGAGGGTTACAACATTTCTTTATTTGTAAATGCCTTCGCGAACTCCAGTTTGAACTCAAGGATAGGTTGTCGCTTTTTTTACGTTTTCTATTATTTAGCAACTAAGCATTGACTACTGCGGTATTTAATATTAATTCCATTGCCACTTTCCGGTACCACTTCAGAATTTTGCGTATTGGGCTTTGGTAAGAAGCCACTTGATCACTAAAATCAACACTCTTTTTCACCAAGTTATAATCGAGAATAATTTGTGGTTTTAGTACTTGTGTATAATTTTTCTTTTTATTTGATTAAACCAAGATACAACTATTATGTTTAAATGTTGCAAGGATTAAAACTGGTCTTTTGTCGACCCATTTTATCACTCGTAAAATCAATAATGGGGTTAAATTTCATCGAGAGTAACTGGTTGCAACTTTTTTAATCGAGATTTTAGTTTTACATGTTTTTAGAGTAAAACATCTGCACATGAATAATTCGTTTCTTGAACAATGATTTCAATTCATCGATCAATATTCTAAAATAAGGTGTTATTACGTCGTCCAGAATATTATAAACTGGTTCTCTTTCATAAAGCATTGGAAATATGGTTTACACTCTATATTTAGAAAAATCTTTTGCTGCAACTCTTGTTCGACCTAAACTAAATTAATACACAAAACAAATTAATCTATTTTTTTTATAGAAATGCAGATTCCTGTCGGATTTTTATCAGTGCGGCATGAGTCACTGGTGTCTCATATATCCGGACCTCTTATCGCATTACAAACATAATTCTTAATTAGCAGTGCGGTACAAGATACATTTATGTCGTATAATCTGAAAGCCGTAATAAGACCATAAGACCGTATGTTATAAATAAATATATTCCTAAAAGAATTATCTTGAAACATGAAATAAATACACTAAAAAAGTGCAATTTTAAGTGTTATTTAAAAAATGGTATGTCATTCACGACGGGCGTACAGTTAAAAACAAAAGTTTTCAGTGTTCTGTTGCTTGATTATTATTATCTGGTATTCTGAAAATGTTGACATTTTTTCCTGGTCTGATCTTCCTCAACTAACGTCATCTTTCTTAATTTGTGGGTTGTGTTGTTCAGGTCTCTTTAAGTGTTTTTGCTGGTATCCATACTGAATGATCTTCTTTAGACAATGTACTAATGTAGTATTCAAATGTGGCATTGCGTGCGTCATGTAGCGCTGATCTTAATTGTCTGATTAGTCGATTATATTTGTGTTCGTCATTAAGATTTCGGCTTCTTGGTCATCTAACTCTTGCTCTTCATTTTTCGACTATTAGTTGTATAATATAATTTGGAGTGTTACTTGTGTTTTCTTGATTTGGAATTGTTAATCGTGTAGCTCCATATGAAATAGTAAAAGATGAAAACGGCAGCATATTCATGCATAAAAAAAGGAAACGCGATAAAGATATCTGAAACAACTGTTTTGAGGGTACTATAAAGAGGAAGTAGAATTAGCTATGAAACAGCTTAAATGGGGAAAAGAAGTAAGCTTAGACCAAATACCAGCAGGAATTATTCAACTGGGGAAAAAATTAAACGGATAACAATATTCATTCCATTTACAGAAAAGAGGGTGACCCGCAAAAATTTTAAGAACTTTTTTAATAGCCTCCAGTCAACAATTTCCTAATCATGTTTAAAAAACGTACGGAATGCACTGTATATACTAACCCAAACCGTCAACATACTTGTTGTTGCAGTTATGTATTACGATCAACTTAAAGGTTATGCACGACTCCCCTTGCATAGGTACACAGGCATGCACCCGTGCGGGAGAAAAAAGATTTGTCATAACGTTACATTATGTCACATTTTAACGTTGAATATTTTATGGTCCCCTTTGGATTATAAAACGAATGATCGACTTTTTCTCGCACAAATCCCGCCTATGTAACTTTACAAAGCGAGTCGTTTGCTGGGTATTAAAGAAACGTCTATGGCCATCATATAATTTGACGCTATTTCACGTTCTACGACGCATTCCACGTTTGACACACTGTCTTGTTTAGTTTTCTGTCATTTTATTTGTTAAATCCTATCTCATTCTCGTCACAGCGTCAAGGAGCAGTAAATGTGTGCAGTGAACGGGAGGAATATGTTTAACAGTGAACGTTGGAGATTTTTCGAGTCTTTCATATTTTCTTCTTTGAGTGCCTCTCCTATCGGAGATTGGATATCATTAGGGCGATTCTAATTTTATTTACTGCTGTTTTGAATAATTCACTCATCACTAACTCATCAGGTGGCCAAAGTGTTTAAGTTTTCTCTTTTTTATATTCAGTATAACTTCTGGATCGTTATGTATTCTACGTATTACCCCTTCATTTGTAATTTTATCCACTCAACTTATTTTTAGTATACGGCAGTAGCACCACATCTCAAAGCTTTCAAGATTTGTAACATTCTTTTGTTTAAGAGTCCATGCCTCAACACCGTAAAGCTAAGTACTGAATACATACTAAGTAGTTAACTAAAAGTGGACGTATGCAAAGAGATGTATGACGTAATCGTATGGTATTCGCTAAATCCTGTCACGTAATATGCCACATACCTCTGTGCGTAAATTCGTTTTATTGCTGCCAGTTTAAGGTGTTATTAGATGCAGCCATGTTGAATTTCTCTCTACTATCGTATTATCTTCGTTAAATCCTATCATTTTAGGCTCCATATATCCTGATTAGACCTATAGGACCCGAGATACGCAACTAAGGCTCTTTTGACATAACATATATAGGAGCAAAGATATATACCTAAGGTCCTTGTGACGTGTTGATGTATTTGATTTCTACGTCGTAGTATTCTATTGGTTAAATGTTACCATTTGAGGTACTGTACGTCACGATTGGACTAATAGGACCGCAGATACATAACTAAGGCCCTTTTGATAAGCTGATGTATTTTATTTTTCTATCTTATTGTATTCTACTACTACTAAGGATTTAAACAGTTTTCACTGTCTTCCTTCACTCAACCGTTTTCTCCAATTTTCCCTGTCATTCCAGTCTCCATCTCGCAGGGTTCTTTTCTCCATAGCCTCGTCGATTTCATCTCTGAATGACCTTCGGGGTCTTCCTCTCTTTCTTCTTTCAATCGGGCTCCATTCTGTGATTTTGTTTATCTAGCGTCCTCTGTCCGCTCTTCTGACGTGGCCGTACCAGGATAGTCTCTTCTCCTCTATATAGTCGATTATGTCTGATTGCACTCCCATTCTCCGCTTAATCTCTGCGTTTTCAATTCTGTCTCTTTTTGTAAGTCTACAGCTTCTCCTCAGGAACTCCATTTCTACTGCTCTTATTCTACCTCTATTTCTCTTGTTTATTGTCCAGTTTTCGGACCCATATGTCAGGATACTTCTTGTCAGGGTGTTATATATTCTCTTTTTTGTCTTTATCGTAATGTTCTTATCCCACAACACTGAGTTTAGTTGTCTTATACAGTTTCTTGTTTGTCTCAGTCTGTTGTTTATATCTTCTTCTGTTGTTCCCTGGTTCGATATTATGGTTCCTAAATACTTGAATTTATCTGTTCCATTTATTTGTCTTCCCTCGTCTATCTCTAGGTTTCTCATATCCTTGTTTTCTGTTGTTAGGTATTCGGTTTTCTCTAAGTTTATTTCCATTCCGTTGTTTTTATATTCTTCTTCTAGTTTTCTGAGCATAAAGCTGAGATCTTCTTCATCTTGTGCGATGACTACTTGATCGTCGGCAAAACTTAAGGTGTATAGGTATTCGTCTCTTACTGGTATGCCCATTCCTTCGCACTTTCTCCTCCATGGTTTGAGTGTCTTTTCCAAGAATATTTTAAACAGGGTAGGGGACGTAGCACAGCCTTGTAGAAGTCCTTTTGTCGTCTTAAATGGATTGTAGGCTTTATTTCCACATTTAATAGCTACTTTGTTTTCTTTGTATAGTGCTTTAACTGCTTTTATTAGTGTTTGTCGGATTCCGAGATCATTCATTGCTTCCCATAATTTGACTCTAGGTATTGAGTCATATGCTTTCTTTAGATCAACAAAGGCCAGATGGACCGGTCTACCTTTTGCCATTTTCTTCTCTATCAGTTGTTCTAATGTGTACTACTGTGTAATTCGATTGGTTAAATCCTATCATTTGAGGTACTGTACGTCACGATTGGGCTAATAAAAACGAAGATACGTAACTAAGGCCCTTTTAATATTTTGCTGTATTTGATTTCTATCTCATTGTATTCTATTAGTTAAATTCTATCATTTGAGGTATCGTACTAAATACTAAATTACTAAGTACTAAATTCTGAACTAAATATATATAATATTTTCACTGTACCATAATTTTAGACTCAAACATTTTCTGGAATAAACTTGTATAACTCAGTAAGGGATAAAAAGAGAAAGCGGATATTTTAAAATATCAACACGGTATCAACACTCTAATCAATGAGATGGTTAAAATTCTTGTAACAAGTACAGGAAAAAAGTTATTAAGGTCTTGTAAAGTAGCGTGGATATACAGATGCTACTTTGCAAGACGATGCTAAATTGATGGTAAAAGCATAATGTATCGATACGAAAATGATAGTATGATATATATATATATATATATATATATATATATATATATATATATATATATATATATATATATGTATATATATATATATATATATATATATATATAGATATATATATATATATATATATATATAGATATATATATATATATATATATATATATATATATATATATCTATATATATATATATATATATATCTATATATATATATATATATATATATATATATATATATATATATATAGATATTTATATATATATATATATATATATATATATATATATATATATATATATATATATATATATATATATATATATATATATATAATGTGTAACAATGTGCACTCGTAAGTGAATGGGATATTTTCGGTCAATTTGGAGATAAAAAAAGAAAAGAGTTGTGCTACTTTCTCTTTTTATTGAATACGTTTCGCCCACTGTTCAATGGGCATCATCAGTTCATCTAAAAGAATGGTATTAGCGATACATCTAATATAAAAAACAATTAAGTAAACGATCTTACCTTTAAAAGATCTGTAGCATTAAGATATTATTATGGTGAAGACACATCAAATATTAATTTACTAAATAAATCAGCAACAACACAGAATGCCGGAAGATTCCCAATTTAAGTAATTTTATATTAATTTGTTTTATAATTTAACTTTTGAAAACATTGATTAAAATCTATCAAAAAAATGTAATTGTCAATTTTGAAATGTTATATTAACAACGGCAAGGCTAGGGATCTTGACTGTCATGATCATATCATGCAAAATAAAGTATTTGAAAGTTCGAATGTCAGAACTGACAATCAGATGGTGAGATTGAAGGAAAAGTTTTGTAGATGCCAACATAAATGTTATGATATAATAAAAGAAGTTGAAGAAGAAACCAATTATTTAAAAGTAGAATACGGAAGAATCAATTTTGTAGTATTAGTGCATGGTAAATTTGGCTTAAGTTGCTGATATCAGTTCTCTTATTTAATGCATTAGGTTGTTTCAAAATATAACACATCTCCATAAACTGTCTCTTATTAAGGTTACGTTCTCTACAGAGAATTCTAACATCATCAAAATTCACAGTATGTTTGGTGTTGATTGCATGTTCTGCAAGGGCACAAGTATGTTTAGAAAGTTTAATGTCACTACGATGTGAAGTAAGGCGTCCTTTAAGGGAACGGCCAGTTTGACCAATATAACATGCATCACATTCAGAACAGGGTATGTGATAGACTACATTCACTTGTTCCAAAAAGGAAAGAGGTGTTTTAATTTTAGAAAACAAGTTCCTGACAGTCTTAGAATTATTGATAGCAATCTTAACCGGGATATTGTTCTGTTTGTACAATTTAATATGCTTTTCAGTAACATATGGGAAATAGGGTAGTGAAGAGTAATGGGTGGTGGAAGTTGCAATGTTAGGAGAAAGTAGAGTATTGTTGTTCATAATATTATTAGAAATCATTCTAAGTTGATCGCCATTAGGTAAATCATCAATAGAAGACCCAAAACTTGTTGAAAAAAGGTATTTATTTATGAGAGATGTAGGGTAAGAATTGTCAGATAGTATACTTCTGAGTAACAAAAGAGAATCCCTTTTGTTATCAGGATGTGTTAACCTATGTAGCCTACAGCTGAGTGCTTTTATAAGATTTATATTGTATTTGAAAGGATGGCAAGAATGATAGTTAAGGAACCTATTACTAGCCATAGGTTTCCTGTACCAACTTTTAGTTAGTGTATTGTCATTATTTTTAAAGACACGCATGTCTAAGAAAGGAATACTATTGTTAGAAGGATCCTCAAGTTCATAAGTAAACTGTAAGTGAGCATCAAAATCATTAAAAATCGATAAGGTAGACTCTACTTTGTCAATGGGTAAGACTAACAAAAGGTCATCAACATACCGTTTAACAAAAGGGATATGGAAATCTATAAGACCCAAACATTCAGATATCAAGTCATCAAGGACAAAGTTAACAAGGATGGAAGATATGGATGAACCCATTGGTGTACCAAAAATTTGTAAGTAATATTTATCATTGAAAACCAAAAAATTAGTGTCAAACCCTAATTGCAAAAGCTCTGCAAATACGTCCCAGGAAACGGGGGAGTTTGGTTGGATAGTGTTCCAATGATTCCTTAAAGAAGTAAGAACACTTCTTGGGCGGTATTACCTCCAGTGAGCGATATTAAACATTAATTTATACATTTTTAATTTAGGATAAAGAATGCCAAAGGCAACGGTGAATTCTCGGAAAAAGGCAACTTGGAGTGCAGAACAACTTCAGGAAGCTATAAATGCAGTAAGAAACGGAAAGGGAAAAAGGCAAAGTGCAAGAGAGTTTGGTAATATAGGATTTCTATTTTTTAATCCATTTTCTAATGTTCTTTTTTCAGGTATCCCATATTCTACATTAAAAGATAGACTAAATGCCAACAATGCTTGTACAGCACAACTAGGTCGTAATCCTATATTTTCCAGTGAACAAGAATAGCAAGTGGCTGATCGCTGCATCTATCTGGCGAAGATGTTCTATGGTCTAACGGCCACTGATTTACGAAGAATCGTCTACGAGTTTGCGCTTAAAAATAATATTAAAAACTGCTTCAACGATGACAAAAAAATGGCCGGTAAAGACTGGCTTCAAGCTTTCTTAAAACCGCATCCAAATCTTAGTTTGAGGAAACCCCAGGCAACCAGTTTAGGGAGAATTTCGGGTTTTAATGCTGAAAGTGTAGGCCTTTTTTTTCACAAATTTAAATATAGTCTTAACAAAATATAACTTTCAAGCCTGCCGTATATTTAATGTCAACGAGACAGGTATTACCACGGTGTAGATGCCATCCAAAATTATAGCCCCAAAAGGTGTCAAACAACTGGGAAAAGCTGTAAGTTGGGAGAGAGGTCGAAATATAACTATGTGCTGCTCAGTAAGTGTATCAGGGATATATATATATATATATATATATATATATATATATATATACCACCGATGTTTATTTATCCTAGAATGTCGGATCAATTCAAATGCAATGGACCGGTAGGTGCCATATATGAATGCTCGGCCAAAGGCTGGATGAATGAAGTAAATAACATGACTGTATTTTGACAGTTAAAATTCTGTTTCAAGACCTATAGTTTTTGTTTAATTTGACAAATTGCTTAAGTGAATGGCAATACCCGCACTTCCTTTATATATGGAAAAAGTTGTGTTAACAGCGTAATTAAATTTGTTAAAAAATAAGTTAACCAAGTGGCCCAAGACATCCGAGAAGTCCAAATAAAAAAAAATCAAAAGATGTGCAGGATTGTAAACAGAAAACTCTTAAATCAAATATTGAAATATCAATATTATGCCTCAACGGAAAACTGTAGAAAGTCAAGATACTAAAGAGGGAAAATAAAATGATCTACAATTTCACTAAAGATATATAAATAAAAAAAGACTGCATTGTTGTAAATTGTAGCTTTGTAAATGAGTAGAAATGGCAATTAACAGTACAAAAAAAATATGATATCAAATATAAATCTTGAAATCCCCATTCCAACTAAACTGTATAAATAATGATATAACAATAAAACAACATAAAAACTTTTAGTTCTGTTGTTAATACTTCGTGTCATAAAACTTACTAGCACATACGAAAAAGTCAGTATTCAGCGCAGAAGGTGAAAAATTCAATGCTGAGTATGTTGGCAGCCAATCTTGAAGTTTTGAATTTAAGTCTAGCACAAACTATTGTGTTATGAGAGATTAACTTTACAGAAAGTATCATATTGGTTAAGAAGGAAACGTGAGAATAAAGTCTGAAAAACTAGAAAACGAGAAGAAAGCTTCTTCTGCGAAAACGAGAAAAAAACTTAGCAACTTAGCACTATTTGACATGTTGCTTGTAATAAAAGAAACAACGTACTTTCTACAAAGTATTGTATTAAATGACGAAAAAACGTCAAAAAAACAAATTATTATTTATGGCAGAGCATTATTTGAGGTGTTACCTTTACTGAGTAAAAAGATTATGGCAGGTTACATAAATAAAAACTGATAAAAAAAATTTGTAATATGAGATATTTTATACAATTAAAACTAATTTATTTAGGTATGCCATTTCTCCATACACTTCTCATATAATCCGACAAGACATTTTCCACATTATTTTCTAACGTTTGTTTTGCACACTCCGCAATGTCTTTAATTTTCAAATAAAGTTTTTTTTTTAAGTATGTCCTACTGGATCTTGTTTTACGGTTTCGAGAATCCATTTTTAAGCTTTTTTGAGAGATGGTTTACAAAAATATTTTTTGGATAGAAATTGATACTCACTGTATATATACTCGAGCGATAGAGCGTCTAATGTTTAATAATGGCATGTTGTTGTTAGCAAGGCAACGTAGTACGTAAGCATATACAACAGCTGCTTTTATTCACTTTCTTCCGCGAATTCTTATTCTCTATTTGTTAATATTCAAGTGTAATTTGTGAACGCATCGTATAAATTTATTATGCAATCGGTTTGATCTACTTTGTTTTTTTTTTGTTGAACAAATAAGTTGTTTTTTTTTTCAGAATTAAAAGCGACCGCCTAGGTACATTTTATAAAGGTTGTGGCTCTTCCTGATTAGACAAAACTTTAATGGACTCTGCACACATTTAATAGTATTGTCAATATTAGTTTGATAGTAATATTGATAAAATAAAATATTGATGAAAATGTTGAAAAAACCGTACAATAAAGAATAATATTTTTGAATATTACTAATACTTTGGTCAGAGTGTTTAAGCGAACATCGTTAAAAAAAATGTTCTCCATTAATACATAGATTTAAAGAAAAAAGCATGTATTAGAATAATTTTGCCATTTGTGGTAAAATAGAGTTTAAAAAACGATGAATAAAAGCTGGATACAAAAACTAGACATATTTTCAGCTTTTATTTCTATAAGGGAATTACGTTTGAGTAATGAAGATTTTCAAAATTACTTCTTGAAGAAACAGGACACGCATATGAGACAATTTATAATACCGTACAATAAATTGGCCTTAACATTGCACTTACTTGTAACTGATAGAAGTTTTGAGAATTTAAAATTATCTGTTATACGATCAGCTATGAACCTATAAGCTTTGTGCTTAATATTCCCAATACTGGCATAAGGATGTGAATCTTGGACCCTACGATATGCGGAGAGAAAAAAGTAGACACCACTAAAATGTTCTATTGGAGAAGAAATATACAGATTCCGTGAATCGACCACAAGACAAATAATTCAATTATATATATATATATATATATATATATATATATATATATATATATATATTTATATATATATATATATATATATATATATATATATATAATATATATAGGTTAGGGATTCTACAGTATTCACTGCCTTCCCTCGCTCAACCGTTTCCATCTCTCTCTGTTTCAATTATAAATGAGCTAAAAGTCAGCAAACGGCTATGCACCAAAGTCGATCTCTAACAATTGAAATACTTTGAACATATTATGAGAGCAGACACAGAAAACATGGGAAGACTTATTATCTAAGGAAAGGTAAAAGACCGCGGTAAAAAAAAATCACGAGGAAGATCCACAACAAGATAGATCGATCAAATTGAAGAAGTATGTAGAAGTATAAAAGAAGATAATAGTGATGATGAAATAGAAGAATATGAGAGTAAATATAATTTTAACTGAAGGGCACAAAACAAAGGTAAAAATACTAGAGATACAGTAACTATGACTTATATATGGCTTTTAATGCCATGTCTTTTGTAGAAAGGGATCCAGAGACAGTAGCAGAGTTAAAAGGTAGAAAAATAAGAATTTAAAGATAAAAGCAATGGCGAGAGAAATAGAATCAATTGAGAAAAATAATAGATGGGCAGAAGTGGAGAAAATACCAGAAAAGATAGAGACTTTGAACACAAAGTGGGTGTTTGCAAGTAAACCATTAGAAGACAAGGAAGAAGATAGGTATAAGGCAAGACCAGTTGTCAGAGGTTTTGCACAAAGGGAGAGTTTTGATTATGAAGATTTGTACTCAACAGTGGTAAAAATGATTACACTTAAAACACTTCTGACAGTTGAAAATCAATATAAATACTACTTTAAATAGTTAGATGTAAAAACGGCATTCCTTAGTGGAGAACTAAAAGAAAGTGTATATCGTCGGTATACTGCGAAAACTAGGTAAATGACAAATTTTAAAATATTAAGTTAAGTATACCAAAATTCTCAGTTTTTTCCGCTCTACTTACAGGTAAAACCCAATAAATGATACGACTTACCATTCAGCAGATAATTTGTGTAATAAACTTATTACACAAATTACTAAATAAGTTACACCTAACCAACTTTTCATTTTCAAATAAAACAATATATCGCTACTTACTTCCATAAAATTAAAGTTCTGTTGCATGTAAAACAAAGTAAGCCCACATATTATTATGCCGGACAACAATATATTTATACTACTGCACAATGTTACTGCATACCATATTCAGTAAAAAGGTGGCAAGTGTCTTTAATACATTTTACGTGTATGATTTATTAAAATTTCTCTTTCAGTAAAAACCTTTAAGTACACTTACTTTTTCTACCTGAAAACGGGTTGAGTTAAAATTTAGAAATGATTACTAAGCTAAAACCATAAATGATCTTAATGGTGTTAAGTTAAAAGAATATTATGCTAAAATTAAGCAGACTATTAAATAAAATTGCTTGTCTTCTATGTTTGTGACTATAATATATTAGGAAGAAAGTTTTGAAATACTTTGATAATAGGTATTAATTAGTTACTTGTTGTGCAATATCTTGGGTTTGGTGTGCAATATCTTAGTGCATCCACTAAAACGGAGAAAAGCTAACTCGAAAGAATGGGTAATAAATGTCGCAAAAAGGAGGCGTGCTAAGGGCTTGCCTTATGAGATAAAAAAAAAGAATAGACCAGCAAAATTGCCAATACCAGTTAATTGTTCACAGTGTGTTTACAAATGTGCCAGTTATTTCAGCGAAGATTACAGACAAAGACTGTCGTGATTATTGGAAGTTAAAATATATAGGCCAGAAAAATTTTCTTATTGCATGTATTAAAATGAAGCCACCAAAGAGAGTCGTTGAAGTTTGTCGAAGTTTAAAAAAACCACGTGCATTTTCCAAAATGTGTTACTTTTATTTGAATAGTCAAGACATACAGGTATGTGAGAAATTTTTTTGTAAGACACTTTGTATATCAGCGTCGTTAATACAGGATGTTGTATGAAAACTGATATTCTAGGCGGTTATGCAGATACGGATAAAAGAGGCAAGCATACACCGCCAAATAAAACAAGCAGTGAAACCCGAAAAATCGTGAAGGCTCATATTGAGTCTTTTCCAACCATGGGCCCACATATTCGCCAAAGTTCAAAGCGTAGATATTTGGACAAAAATTTAAGTATAAGAAAAATGTACCAACTTTATATAAATGACTGTGGACAGAAGAAACTGGAAGGTGTTACAGGTGGAAGCGAAATTGCATATCGAAGAATATTTTCTAACGAATATAATTTAAGCTTTTTTCGGTAAGATAGTTTCGAAACAAATTCATGTTATTGTTGCTTCCTAATAAGACAGAGAAGATTATTTTTCACGTTAAGAACGGCTATGAATACCTATTCTGATGAGACTTATTAAGTCGAAATACGTATCTAATAGATACATAAACGCTTTGAACGTGAAATCAAATCTTTTCTGTCTTTTTCATTTTAAGCTATTTTGTTCCTAAAAAAGATCAATGTTTAGTTTATAATAAATATCATAGGGCTAATCCAACTGACAAATCGAATTTAGAAAACAGTTACAGAGAACATCAGAAACGAAAAGAAGTATGTACTTCATCACACTACACACAAATTCTACATTTTTTGTGTAGTGTGAAGCCGCATTACGAAATGCAGCTTACTGTTTTGACTGGTCAGAAATTAACGGTAGACGAGGAAATTCTGAAATAGGAAGCAATATACTCTACTACTTATCAAAATATGTTCCAGAATATGTAAGTGAAATAAGTTTATTTTCTGATACCTGCAGAGGACATAATCGTAATCAGCATATTGCTGTATTACTATTATGGGATGTTCAAAACATAGACCATTTAAATATTATTGAACACAAATTTTTAGAGTCTGGACATTCCTATATGGAACTTGACTCTATGCATAGTAGTATCGAGACCGCTAAAAAACACAGATCTATCTATGGGATACCAGATTACTAGTCTGTTTTTCAAAATGCAAGAGGAACTAGAAATATTAAGGTTGATGATAGAAAAGTATGTATAGAACCATACAAATGTAAAGAATTTAAATACTACGACTTTTATGATTTAAAAAATTTGTCACATACTTTAATTAAAAACCCGACAAAAACCAAAAGGGCGAAAAAATATCACGGGTGGTATCGTAATTTGAAAACGGTAAATGATGTAACAGACATCTTGCCATAGTCTGCTTTCAGTGACGAATCGGACGAGAAAGAGTCATAATAATATTGTTATTGTGGCAGGGTGTTGAGGAGGCGGGCCCCTGTCATACAATCAGCTACAGCCCAACAACAACAACCATAAGGGAGCCAAACAACAACAAGAGCTCCACTCGCTGAAGGTGCTGCGCTGGAACATCAGCCGGCGCTCACTCAAGCGGGACGACCGAGGCAGCGCATGAAATGGACTGTGTCTATAAATGAAAACATTTTGCGTCTCTATTACAAGGTGACAAACCTCGGTCGAGAAACGATCGGCTATCGACAACATCTGTATGCCGAATTTTGCAGGGAGTACCCAGAGTTTCAAGTCTCTGAACAGCGAATAGCAGATCAATACCGGGTAATTATAAGAAATAATCTTATCCCAGAGACTAGACGCGATACCATCAAAAGCGAAGTCGAACGGGAGATTTATAACCAAGAGCCAGTTGTGGATCAAGTCCATAATGAAATCCCTAATGAGCAGATTCCTGAGCCTCTCATGCAAGAAACTCAACCTGTAAATACGCAGCAGGACAACAGCGAGTTGCACGATAGCCTGGTAAGAGAAATGGCACGTGCCGTACAAGAGTATAATGGAACAAACCCACTTAGCAGACCACAGCTACCAAAAATAAACTCTTGTAAGAAACTAGGTGCGCTGTTACAATTTATGAACACTGAAGTCCTACCCAATTATATCGTGGAAGCTCATACATTAGAATATTTGCATATGCTGATTTACTGTGCAGCAACAGCAATTGTTAATTTTATGGGCATTAAGATCAGAACACGACGGGGAATATCGAAAGGACATATAACAGAGTTGCACTTTGGGAAAAACGGCTGCTTATTAAAATTGAAGCATTACGTAGGGACATTGGTCAAATCACGGAATATGTACGAGGGACAACAAGTAGAAAAGTCATCAGAAGAGCTGAAGAAACAATGATAACCACCGCAAGACACTCACGATATAATCCAGCAAACAATACAGCACAACAGTGCCTGGATACATTAAAACAAAAACTCTCCGTTTACTCAGGCCGACCAAGGAGATACAAAATTAGTAACAAACGAAAATCCGACAATATGCTTTTTGAGTATGCCGAGAAGGCGTTCTATAGGAAACTCAATTCTACTGCAGAAAGTGCCAATAAATCTTACCCAAGCCAAAAAGAAATCCATGAGTTTTGGGGAAATCAACTTTCCATACTCGCTGCTCTTAACACCAATGCTGGATAGATCGAAAATACGGCGCACAACTGCCAACACTACGTTACTGCTCCCTACGAACCCTTTACTACTGAAGAAGTTTCAAATATTATCAAAGAGCTTCATAACTGGAAATCTCCTGGACCAGACGGCATTCAAAACTTCTGACTTAAAAAGTTCTGGAGTATTCATGAGTGCTTATAGGCATTAATTAATCACAGTATTTCTAATCGGCATGAAATACCATCTTTCCTAACCCAGGGAACAACTTATTTAATACCAAAAGATCAAAATAACACCCAAGATCCAACCAAATACCGCCCAATTACTTGTCTTCCAACTCTGTATAAATTGCTCACATCCTGTGTAGCCCGGCGTATCTACCAACACTGTGCTCTAAACAATATCATAGAGCCTCAACAGAAAGGGTGCGCTAAAGGTTCCATGGGCTGCAAAGAACAACTTATCATCGACTCTGTCATTTCTAACCAAGCATATAGCAAAAAAAGGAATCTCTTTACTGCTTTCATCGACTACAAGAAAGCGTTTGATTCAGTGCCGCATGAATGGCTTGCAGATATATTAAAAATATATAAAGTCGATGATAACATAGTGACCTTTTTAAAACATATAATGTCAGATTGGAAGACAAAAATTCACCTCCAAATACCTGGTGAAAACAATATCGAAACTGAAACTATTGCAATCATCCGGGGCCCATTTGAAGGAGACTCGTTGAGCCCATTGTGGTTTTGTCTAGCGATGAACCCCTTATTTCAGCTACTGAACTCAACTGACACAGGTTTTAGCATCAAAAATAACACTACTGTTGTGGCAAAGCTTAATCATCTATTGTATATGGATGATTTGAAACTATTGGCTTCTACTCGATGCCACCTGGATCAGATGCTGAAAACAGTGGAAAATTTCTCTAATGACATTAGTATGCGCTTAGGCCTTGATAAGTGCCGTGTCTTAAATATAATTAAAGGAAAGATTCAGCCCGGTGGATTCGATATGCAAAACGGCCAGAACATCGAGGCCATGGGTGAAAATGATATGTATAAAGACCTTGGAATAAAGCAAGCGCGGAAGATTGACCATAAGCAAATGAAAACTGAGATAACTACTGAGTTTATACGAAGGGTAAAACAGCTGCTTCGTTCACACCTTAATAGTAAAAATTTGTTTAAGGCACTAAACACCTATGCATACTCCGCGCTTAGCTACTCATTTAATATTGTTAAGTGAACAAAAACGGTTATAGAAAATCTTCAGCGAAAAGTACGAACACACCTCACAAAGGCACAGAAACACCATCCTCGAAGTGCAGTAGAAAGAACGACATTACCGCGGTATTTAGGAGGACGAGGACTTATGGATATAAGTGAGCAACTAGAAAAACACATTACTAATTTACGAACTTATTTTCAGGTGCAGGCTGAGACATCTACTCTACATCGCGCGATTTGTGCAGTAGATGATACAACACCGATCAAACTGAGGGAACCATAAATGCGCATAAACCATCTTACTAAGGACGAAAAAATGCGCACCTGGATGGGTAAACCTCATCACGGGCGACATCCTAATGAGGTCAGTCAAGACCACGTCGACAATAAAGCGTCGAACTATTCGCTGACATCACGAAAGTTGTTCCCTGAAACAGAGGGTTCATTACTCGCCATTCAAGATCAGGTTATATAAACCAAAAATTACCTGAAATATATCGCCAAAGACCCTCAGGTCCAAAATGACAAATGCCGATATGGATGTCAAGCTCAAGAAACCATCCAACACATTACCGGGGGTTGCCAGGCATTTGCTGCAACTGAATATAAGGAATGGCACGACTCAGTAGGAAACATCCTTCATCAAGAGATAGCCATCAAACTGGTACTTCTCCAAGCAAACCATCTTCCATGTTATCAATAATACGTTCCTGAAAGTATACTTGAGAATGATAACTACAAGCTATACTGGGACCGCACTGTGCTCACAGACCAAACAGTGGCACATAATAGACCATGGCACATAACAGACACACCAAATTGATGTGGCGATACCCAACAACAATAATCTTCGTGTTAAACAGAACGAAAAGATCGCCAAGTACAGGGATCTGGAAATTCAAATACGAAGACAGTGGAGAATGGAAAGTACCCAGACAATACCTATTATTCTCTCTACTACTGGAGTCATTTCGAAGAACCTCCTAGAAAACATAAGAAAGCTAGGTCTAAATGAACATCTCTACAAGACCATGCAGAAAGCTGTACTTCTCTCAACGTCCAGATCTGTACGAAAATTTTTGGGAGATACTCCAGCATACCAAGTCACCTAGGGCTCGATAACACGGAAAGAGTCCCAGCAGAGCTCAATCCTTTTGATACCGTAGGTATCTGGGATGAGTGAATTTTCCCCTTAGAGGGAGTGAGAGCCGTATGGCTAAATCTGGATAATATATAATATTGTTATTATTATATTCGAAATAAATTTGTTTTTTCTATAAAACTGCCTATCATTCATATAAATAATAACTATAACTACAAACACCTGTTAATATAATTGTCAGGGAAAATTATAAAACGTTTTTTCTCGATTTCGGTATTCCGACATTTACCTGGTTTGCGCAGAATACCGACGATATATTTATCCACCAGACAAAATTAATTGTAAATCAATTAAAGTGTCGAAATTAAATAAATCACTTTATAGGCTAAAGCAAGCATCAAAGTGTAAAATACTAGAATAATTAAATATTTACTTAAAATAGGTTACAACAGATCAGAGCTAATGTACTGTACAAAAAAGTTTTTGAAGATGGTCAGATTATGTGTTTGTTAATATATTGTAGCAAGATCAAAGAAAACGAGCGGTTCGAATTTACATACATGTATATATTTATAAGTATACAGTTCGGTAATACCTTATCAACTAAACTCCCTCAATCATCGTTACTTATACATATATATATATATATATATATATATATATATATATATATATATATATATATAAATTTATATATATATATATATATATATATATATATATATATATATATATGTATATATATATATATATATATATATATATGCAAGTTATTATGTTCGAGAATATTATGGAGTAGCCCACCTCTAATTCGTTTCATCGAAAGCGCATCGAAGACGGGCGCTATTGAAATGCCAACTCTTGAGTTTTCTAGATTTATCCTTCTAAGAATTATTACGTATTGGAGATGGGCTATTTCGTTACACTGCTCCCTTCTTAGATCTGAGCATCCCGATCAGCAACTCCAGATGTAGGCCCAGCATGGCGGAATCTACAGAGCTCTCCAGCTCTGCATGAACCCCTCAAGAAGAAATAACAGTCAACAGATTTTGAAGGACACGATCTCTTCGGGTTAATACAACACATAGTAATTCGTACGCTGGTTACTCGGGAGATCACGCCAAGCATGCTTCTGACAATCTTCCAATCCAGATTTTTTAGTGCATGGCCTATCTTGGGTAAGGCCAAATTCTTGATGTCATAATTGAACACGATTTTCTTCAAATTAGTTAGAGCACGCCATATATCCTTGTAGCTTGCCCCGTCTGTATACGACTTCCTGGTCACCATATACAGCAAAGGTCGAGGACCATCTTCTAATCTCAGTACTCTTCCAACTTTAGGCTGCTGGTTTTTTTAACTCGTCCAAACGACCGAACTTCCTATAAAATAGAGATGAGATTCCTTTAGTCACCAAGATCTTGGGCAACATAGTAGGCTAGAGAGACGTTATGCGGAACACTAAAAAGATCCTGCTAAACTTCTGTCGTCACGCCGAATCTAGCACTTTTTCTCTCTGCGTAATTTGACATAAATTCATTAAAGCTTGGTCGCCGGTCATCTTTGATCTCATGTTGAAGGGTCGTGCTTCGTCTGTTTCATTTGAGCCAGCTTATGGTGAAAGACGATTTATGTGAACTACTTTTGGTTTAACTTTCGGCAACTTCTTAATCGGTATATTACATCATTTATTCTCTTTTTAATTTCATACGGACCTTCCCATTGTCTTAGCAGTTTAGGAGACAAGCCTAGAAGACGTTGTGGATTATAAAGCCAAACACGATCACCTACTTCATACCTTTCATTCTTGCATCGAGAATCATATTGTTTTTTTATTCTGTCACTAGCTAACTGGATGTGTTGTCGGGCAAGTTCATGAATGTTATTCATTCTTAACTTTAGGCGGTCGACATAATTTTCGCTTGCAACATGTTGTTCGGAAGGTCTGCAGCCAATCTCTAGGTCGCAGGGCAAACGAACTTCACGACCTAACATCAGTCAGGTTGGAGTCTGGCCTTTAGTTTCATTCACGGCCGAGCGGTAGGCCATTAGGAATAAATGAATGTGCTGGTCCCAATCTCTTTAATGTTCTGATACAACTTTAAACAGGTGTTTACCCATCGTTCGGTTCATCCTCTCGACCATTTCATTTGATTTAGGATGCAGGGGTGTCGTTCTGGTCTTATTGATACCAATCAATTTACAAACGTTTTGAAAAAGGCTTTACTCGAAGTTTCGCCCTTGGTCAGAGTGGATCTCCAAGGGAACATTAAATCGGCTAAAGAATTCTTTAACAAGTACCTCTGCAATGGTAGCAGCTTCTTGATTTAATATCGCATAGGCCTCAGTCCATTTCGTAAAATAATCCATGGCTACAAGGATATATTTATTTCCATCATTTGTCTCTGGAAGTGGACCTGCAATGTCGATTGCTACTCGTTTCATAGGACTACCAACGTATTGTTTTATGGGTGCCCTCTTTTTGCCAACTGGACCATTACTGGCTGCACACAGTTCACATTTCCGGCACCATCTTCTTACATCATCTTTACAGTTCACCCAATAGAACCGTTCTCGAACCTTTTGCAGAATCTTTGTGATACCAAAGTCTCCACCTGATGCACCGTCGTGCAATTGACGCAGTATTCTGACACTTTACTTTTAGGTTCAATCAACTGAAGCTTAGATTCTGCACAATCATCGTTCTGATAGGTTCTATACAGAAGATCATCTTTTAGCACTAGAGCACAAGGCAATTCCATTGGCTCCAGTAACACTGGACTTCTGGACTACATGCACTAATGCCTTGCCAAGAAGGTTTTTCACTTCGACGCATCCAATCCAATACTCTTTTTATATATGGATCATCTGCTTGAGCGTCTTGTAGCTGTTGAGGCTACCATTGATCATTAATGACGGTGGTTCGTCTCACGGGGCAAAGTCATTCTTCTAATTTAAGACAGTGATTACAATTTGCACTGCACGGCCCTCTCTCGGGGGCATCTGTATTTAAATGAACCCTTCCAGTCCTATGTTCGATCTCGTACTCATATTCTTGTAATCGTTCTAACCATCTTGCCATCTGGCCCTTTGGATTACGGAATTGTAAAAGCCATTTTAGAGCGGCGTAATCATTACGAAGAAGAAACTTTCTGCCATACAAGTATTTATGGAAATACTCGCAAGCCTTCACTATGCCCAGCAATTCTCTCCTGGTAACGCAATAGTTTCTTACTGGTTTCGACAAGACTTTGCTAAAGTAAGCGATAACTTTCTCCTGCTCATCTTGGATTTGGGAGAGAACAGCTCCTCTTGCACTGTTGCTGGCATCGATGTCCAACACAAATTTTCCTACTGGTCTATTGTAGCTTAAAATCGGTGCACTGATCAGAGCCATTTGTAAGTGTTCGAAAGCTCTTTGACACTCTTCGCTTCATGTATATTATATGCCTTCTTCTGTCAATTTTGTTGATGGCTTGGAGATGTTGGCAAATCCTTTGACAAAACGTCGGTAATAGGTACATAGACCAAGGAATCTTCTAATTTCCTGTTTATCTCTTGGTACTGGCCAATCCTTAATTGCTGCAAATTTTTTAGGATCAGCTGTTACACCATTACATGCTACAATATGTCCCAAGTACTTCACTTCTCGTCGAAAGAAGTGACATTTCTTCGGACTTAACTTCAAATTCGCTGCCCGCAATCGTTGAAAGACTTCCGTCGGATTATTGGCATACTCATCGAAGGATCTTCCAACCAGAATTACGTCATCCAAATAAAACAGGCATGTTTTCCATGTTAGACCTCTTAAAACTGCCTCCATTACTCTTTCAAATGTAGCACGTTCATTACATAAACCAAAGGGCATAACTGTGAACTGCCAATACCCTGATCCTATCAAGAATGCGGTTTTTTCCCAATCAGCTGGCTCCATGTCTACTTGCCAATATCCACTTTTTAGATCGGGTATGGAAAACCAACGTGAACCACCTTTATTCTTTACTGGCACTACTACTAGTGATGTCTATGGACTGTTTGATGGTTCAATTACCCCTTGTTTGTTCATATCTTTGATGATGCCTTCGGCTTCATCTCTTTTCGCAAATGGAAGTCGTCTAGGTTGTTGTCTCATTGGCTGAGCGTCTCCGGTATTAATTTTATGCTTTAATATACTTGTTTTGTCCTTATCATTCTTATGAATGATAAGGCTCTTGGCACGTTTCAATCACAATCTCAACAAGCTCCTTTGGATACTTAGATTTTGATGGTTTCTCATTAGTATTCATAAAAAAAATCGAAGCCACGGGAACACACTGTCAGATCAAAGTTCTTTTACTTAACTTAGTAGCAGTTCCCTTTAAATTCATAACTCTTACAGGAATGACATCTCGAATTCTCACCAAAGCTTTTGCCGTTAGGAACTCGGCATTGTTCACATCTTCTATCATCCTTAAACTTCCCTCTCGACAGTAACCATCAGGTCTGGACATCAAAATTTTCTCACTATTACCGGGTATTGTTACGTCACAACTAGTTATTAAGCTAATAACATTTTCTTTGTCTTCATGAAACGGCAACTCTTTACCACTGATCTCGAGAACTCAATATCGGACATTTAATACAGCCTCAACTTTCTTTAGTAAATCCATCCTCAATATGAACTCGTCGGAAATCTATGCAATTAATACTCTATGTTTCACTGTGGTCTGGCCAATGGATACTGACATATTAGACTCGCCATATGTATTATTTATATAACCAGTTGCTGTTGTAAGCTTTACTGTTGCAGGCAATAATTTAAGATGGCCTCGTACAACCTCTGGACGTGCAATAGTTCTTGTTGCATGTGTATCTACCAAAAACGATCTACTTATACTATGATACGACCCTCGATGTACAAGCTATGAATTCCACCGGAGGACGTAATGTTAACAGTTACTACGGGGGCTGTGTGTCTCGAAGTCACCACAATTCGAACATCTAGGCTCGCGTCTCTTCGGCATCGTGTTACGAACTACTTTTCGTACCATTTCTTCCAGACGTTCATCGTTTGGTTCGTCGCCTTCTTCAATGGTTCTTACTCGATGGCTCCGTGAAGTTTGACTAGCTGTTTCATGTTCCAAGGCAATAGCGAGCGCTTCATCTAGAACTTTTGGTCTTGCTAGTCATAAAGCTTTTTGTAATTCACTTTCTTTTAACTCATTGACGAAAGTATCTATAGAAATTTCTTCCAAAATGTTGTCTGGTACTTCCGGATAAGCCAACTGCACTATACGAGCAACATCTGCTTCACACTCTTGCAAATTTTCTCTTGCTCGTTGAATTCTACTTCTTAGTCAATGAAACAGCTTTTTCTTGTTCTGTCCAATGATTGGCTGTTGCAATAGCTTTAAATTGTCAAAGGTATATGGACCAAGAAGCCTTTCCATCAAATGGTGGCTTGATTGAATGACTTGAATCTCATATGATGTGTCGTTTCGTCTCTAGGTGATTTTTCTTTCACTACCGGATCTAAGGCTACTGTATTAACTGGTAGTAGCATTTTTGTATTGGTTATCATGCTCTCTAACTGTTTGATCTTCTCTTCTACGTTGTTTACATTTTTCTGTATCTGATCGAATGTTGTAGAGACAAATTTCTCATTGTTCGAGTACATATAGTACATAGAGTACATATTTCGTCGAATCTTCTAGAATTCTTTTCAAGTTTCTCGTCGTTTTGTCTAGCTACTTCTTTAATAATATGTGAAGTTTCTTCAATCATTTGCGAGACATTTTCAAATTTCTTATCATTTTTTCTAGAACTCTCTTCGATCTTAATTAAAACTGCTTCTTCCGCTGATTGAAAATGGAATGTCTCTGGGTCATCTTTCATCCTTCAGTCGTTCTTTGAGGATATTCTTGGACCCGCTGCAGCCTTCATCACGTTCTTCTAGTTGCTCACGCAACTGCTTTACTGAAAGTTATACTAGCAGCATCTTTGGTTAGGCACACACGTTTTTTTTTACAAATATCACTACCGAACTACGCGGCTGTTCACAACGAATAATACTTTTCAACTGAATTTATTTCTAAATCTCACACCGTAACATCAACTATAGCGAGATTAAATAAAACGAGCGGTTTGAATTTATATAAATATATTTATTTATAAGTTTACAGTTCGGTAATACCTTATCAACTAAACTCCCTCAATCATCGTTACTTATATATATGCAAGTTATTATGTACGAGAATATTCTGGAGTAGCCCACCTCTAATTCGTCTCATCGAAAGCGCGTCGAAGACGGGCGCTATTGAAATGCCAACTCTTAAGTTTTCTAGATTTATCCTTCTAAGAATTATGACGTATCGGAGATGGGCTATTTCGTTACATTATGTAGATGATATTTTAATATCATAACCAGATTTCATTAGAATTAATGTCGACAAGGAAATATTAATTAAAGAATTTGAAATTAAAGATAAAGGAGAATTAAAAAACTTTCTTGGATTAGAAATAGATTATGATAAGGAAAATGGTATTTTAAATGTAAACAAAAGGAGATACTTAACAGAAATACTTAAGAAATTTAATTTTGAAAATTGTTATTCATCACCTATAGATATATATAGATTCAAAACTGAAGACAATATCAGTCTAATAATTATCCAGCACGACAGCTCATAGGATGCTTAATATATCTGATGTTAGGATCTACACCTGATATTAGCTTTGCAATAAATTATTTAAGCAGATTTCAAGATAAAAACATAAGTAAGGTTCTGTTCCAGAAAACTCTTAAAAGAATTCTAAGATATTTAAAGGGGACTATAAATATAAATGTGACTTTTAAAAGAAATATAGAAGAAAAACTTTTGGTTGCTATGTAGATTCTGATTGGGCTGGAGATGTAACAGATAGAAAATCGGTTACAGGTTGCTTAATTAAACTTTCTGGAAATACGATTGCATGGGTCACTCGAAACCAAAATTGTGTGAGTCTTTAAAGTTCAGAAGCAGAATAAGTAGCTTTATGAGCAGCAGTGCAAAAGTGATTATATTTTAAAAAATTGCTTATTGATATGCAAATAAATGTTCAAAATTTCACTGTGTATAAAAGAATTAAACATATATAGACCTTAAATATAATTTTGTTTGTAATACTTTAAATTTCAATATCATGGAACTTTGTTGTGTAAATACAAAATTGCAGTTGGCAGTTATGTTAACAAAGGGTCTTGATAAAGTACAGTTTTGCAATAATAGACATAATTTGGTATTGTATTAGTTAAAAGAGTTTAAATAAGTAGTGATTCAGATTAAAATAATTTTATGTTTGTTTTAAAGTTGAATAGTTTGCTTCTAATTTTGTACTGTATATTTATTTGCTTGTTCACTTATAAATGAATAATACATTTCCTTTTGCACATAAGTAATTAAGAAAAGTATTAAGAGAGGGTGTAAAGTATAATAATTCCCTTAATTCTGTTGGAGATGTTATGTGTCATTGAGTAAATTAGAATAACAGATGATTAGAAATATAGGTTAAGATGAATAGGTTATGGTGCCGAAGTACATGGTAGAAATGTGCAATGTCTAAGTAGTATGTATTGATATTCAGTATAAAATAAAGCTAAAGAACAAAGAGTTTGAGAGTTTTAATCTAAAATCCGACAGTCTCCTTCGTATTCTCATCTCAATTGTCTCCAAATATATATTTATGCTTGTGTCTGGTCTTGTTTTTGAGCATGTGTCATGACATATCGGATTATAAATTTGTGTGTTTAGGTACGCTTTTCTGTCTAGTTTTAAGCGTTTGTTTCACCATATTGTGTCATTAGGGCATTTTGCTGTTCAACTTGCCTGTCACTTATCTCCTTACTTTCACTTTAATATTACTGATGCTTGATAAGTTTATTCCAAGATATTTAAATTTTAATACTTGTGTGTGTGTGTGTGTAGATAGTGGATGGCATTAGAACTTGTCTATTTGCCACAGAATATTTGTATTTTTTTGTATTATTATTAAGGATAGGATAGGGATAAAAACATGGCCACTCGTTTCTTGTCTAGGGACCCATCAAGACATTTTTATTAAGACAAACTAGACTAGGTCACGGGCAGGAGGTATTAACAAATGGGGTAAAACAGAGGTTTGGATTCTAATTATCTAATTACATAATGTTTGTAAACACATATTTATATACACATAATATATACACATATATACACACATATATACATATATATATACACATATTTAACCATATATGAGCTAAATATCTATTTTTGCTTCTAAAACAAACTTGACTAAAAGGTTGTATATTTCTTTCTCTTGTTGTGCTAATAAAGTAGGAATGTTAGTTGGTAGACTTACAAACTTTTTCAGTTCTTGGTACAGCATATCTGCATGTGCAGTATATTTTTGACACTCTAAGAAAACGTGATTTATATCGGCTAAAGGTTTTTCTGGACATTGAGGACAACACGGAGAATCTAAGATACCAATCCTAAACAAATGTGCTGGAAAGCGACCATGATTAAGTTTTAAACGTGATATAATTGATGACTTATATCTATTATAATCCCACGAATTGATGTAAGGAATGTTTGTCGGTAAAACCGGTTGAAGTTTAAAATAGAGGTTCTCTGATGTAGTTGAAAATTTACTGTACTGAGTTTCCCATCTAACCCTTACATCAGCCTTATATAAATTAATAAGATCTGATGGGTTGCACATGTTTACTTTCAATTCTGAGTCAAGTGCTTTTTTAGCTGCGATATCAACTGCTTCATTCCCAGTTATCCCTGAATGACCTCTAACCCAGACTAATGTAACTCGTACACCATACTCCTGCAGTTTATATATAAATTTTAATACTTATTTTATTAGTTGGTTTTTAATCCAAATTTTCACCTTGTTGGTTCTTTTGACAATAATTAACTTTTCATAATATTTGATTAAATTTTAGTATTAAATCGTTTGGCTTTGGTGCAGTATTCTTCGGAGATTATCTTCGTTCTCTGTTATCAAAAACGCGCCATCAGCATCGCATATTATCTTTATCTCTTTGTTTCCAATTTGGTATGTTTTTTTTGTATTACTTAAAACCTAGTATTATATTAAATATAAAAGAATAAATATTAAATCTGTATTCCCCTGTCTGATTGCAGTTGTATTGTTTATAGATTCTGTTGTTTTTATTTGACCTCTTACCTCGATTCTGTTTCTTACACATGTAGGTTCTCTATTATTTTTATGATATCCAGTGGTATTGTCTGTTGTACAGTATGTGTATTGCATCCGATAGTCTGACTCTGTCAAAAGACTTTCCTAAATCTAATTAATCTTTTAATTTCTCATCATTTTCTCTCTTATGAACTTTCACATCTATTTTTATTATCCTTAAAAATTGTGTTGCTTTTCTTTGCACAACCTTGCTAATTCCTGTTATCTTCGGCCTGATTAGCCCAGATACCTTGTTACAAACTCTCTTATATTCATTAGTCTCTTGCGTTCTTTCAGATCTATATTTCAAATAAGCATTCCTTTTTCTTCAGATATATTTTTATATTTTAGATAAGCATTAAAGTGTACGTTTTCTTTTGTGTCAGGGTTTATGTTTATTTTTATTCCTTCAAGAGCCTTTTTTGTTTTATGTTGTTTTAAATATTTTTTCAACTAACTTAGTTCTCTTCATCACAAGTGATGCTTTGTTATTAAATTTTTTGATATAGCCTACTTTGATATAGTATTTTTGTTTTTTGAGATCAGGCTCCGTACATCTAATACTTTTTCTCCGTACGTTTGTAATGTTTATTTCTATTTATGAGAATGTGGCTTATTATTGATTTATGTCCAGTTGTGTTGGTAAAAGTATACTTGTCTTGATCTTTGTAATAGATATATGTAACATTAATTGTGTGCAGAAGATCATAAGAATTTTCTCATTTTTATTTTGTATATTTTTATTAAATTTATGCTTTTTGCCTAGTATCAGATCATTTCCAATTCTTTTATTTATGTCTACCATGACTTGAAGATATTTATATAATCACTATCTGGCTTCTGTCTGTTTTTGATTTGTCATTTCAGTAATACTGATTTAGAAGCCAGTACTTATTAAACGGTCGGAGATGGGTATATGGGCTGTGCCTAGTTCGGAGACTTGGTGCTTAAGGGTTTGGAGCCTACGTGAGTAAAAGGGGAGCACGGCTTCTAGCCCAAAATCGGTAATTTTCCCATGTAAATCTCCATAAGAAAATCTGAGGTCCATTCTGGTCATTTTTAGCTCATTTCGTGGTGGGGGTAAAACGGTTCGTCGGATCATGACATCAGATGTATTATCGGAAGAGGAGGGGGTAGCAAATACGTTAACATAAAAAACAAAGATAGTGGCGTATTGCCAAAGGGACACTAAGCTTGTAACGTCTAAACTGCTCAACAAACAACAACGTGCAAAGTGTCGATGGAAAGGGGAGGTAGTAGCGAACATGTTTAAACAAAAACCAAACGCAATGACTTTGTCAAAACGGCACTATATCGTTTCTCTGTTATTATTAGTCAGATTACTACGTGTAACACGTTAAATGAAAGAGGAGGGGATATATCCAATACGTTAACACAAAAAACTGACGGAAAGACATTGCCAAAACGGCACTATATTGTATCCTCGTTGTTATTGGTACGTTTTTGACGTATGAAACGTCAAATGAAAGAGGATGGGACATCGAATATGACAACAATAAAATCAAACAAGGTGACATTGCCAAAACAGCACTATATCGTATCTTCGTTGATATTGGTTAAATTACTATGTATGGAGCGGTAAATGAAAGAGGATGGACTAATGAATATGTTATCACAAAAAACAAATGCAAAGACATCGCCAAAACGACAACCACGCTATATTAATATACTTAAAATGTAGTTTCAATGCTTAAACATCAGCTAACAGATATCTAACGCGATCTTACATATATGAGACGTATACCTGATGCTATTTAACGCATACGAGACGTATAACAGATGCGTTCTAATTAATATCAGACGTATAGCAGACGTATCATTATCAGTTGGCGCTACAGCCCTTCGTGAGCCTTGGCCTGCTTCAAAACATTCTTCCATCCTTCCCTATCGAGTGCCTGTCTTCTCCAGCCCCTCACTCCAATCTCCCTCAGATCTTCCTGTACATCGTCCAGATATCTGAGTTTAGGTCGCCCCCTTCTTCTTCTTCCGACCGGCCTGTTTAGCATAGTTATTTTAGTGGGATCACTCTCATCCATCTGCATAACATAATCCAGCTGCCCACCCACCTTAGGCGGTTTATTTTGATGGTCTTCACAATATCTGCATCACCAAAAAGTCTATAGAGTTTAAGCAGACGTATATCAGACGTATATCAGACGTATATCAGACGTATATCAGACGTACATCAGAGGTATAGCAGACGTTGTAACAAAAAATGTGATGTGTAATGTAACATAAGTATTTGGAGTAATGTAACAAAAACAAATAAATTAAAGCTGACTAGCAGAATATGCCGGAGAGTGACTACTTGACACTCAAAAGAGGAATCGGCCAATTTGTATGCCCCACAGAGACCGTAAAATGAGAAAATGAATGACAAGGTAATGAAAAAAAAAAATAGAACTAGTTTATTCATTTAGCAAATTCCCATCTGTAAACATGAGCACGTGTTAATATTCGCCCTCTCATTTGTCAAGAAGCTATTAAATATAATTTATTGCCTTAAGCCAGACGAATTCTCATATTACAGATCCAAACTTGCCAGTCTGTTTAAATTCAAATTGTAGCGTGTTGCTTTTTTATTCAAAATGTTTACTTTGTTATGTGTCTCTCAGTTAATGAATATTTTATTTTAGCACATTTTTCTTCAATGGAACATTAAATTTTGCTCACAGTGATTAAATTTCAAGAAATTCTTACACTAATAGTTTCAAAAGTAAATATTTTTAAAAATCATATAATATACCTCAGTACGACCCTGTTTGGCTTTCACGTGCGTTTGTTGACAGATAGGAATATGTAAAACGAATGTACTTTAATGTAGATGAAGGTGGTATACTATGGAAGTTGCTCTAAGATGTGATTGGGCGCTAGGAAAGTATTAACATATACCTTCCAAGGTATCTTGTAAAGCTGTTTGCTAAAATAAATAAAAAAAGGAAAACAGGTATGAATTGAAATATTTAGTTTTCACCACCAATTTAATACATAGTCAAATATATACAGTATAATTTATTATATGCTACCCACCACCATTGTATGTACAGTTAACCTAGTTACTAAATTATTTATATACCAGAAAATTCCCTGGTTCTACAAAATTGATCCTGGATGATCCGGAGTTACAAATAATAAATATAAGAAATATTTAATGACTACGCCTGAAAAGGTAATTTACTTGCCTACTAGAGATGTAAATCTGTACTTCAGCTTTCAATTAAATGTCGTAACAAGTAATAAGCACACTATCCTGACGGGATAGATGTCCAAAGGTTTAAATGTATAATAATAATGAAATATCAATAAACAACTCTCTGATTAAATGTGTACACATAAAACTGTAAGTGAGTTAAAAGGGAGGATTTAAAACCTCAACCTACTTAGTCAATAAATATGATTTGGTATTATTTTAGAAAAAATTACGTTTTTTTTATTATTATTTAAAAATAGTATGATTTAAAGTTCAAAAAATATTATAAAAAAAAATAAAACTAATGTATAAACTTAATACAGGTTTACTATATTCTAAACTCTAAATGAGGGAGATACTTCCCGCTGGTTTCTTAAAGTTGTCCGGGAATAATAAGGTTAGATCTGGACCTAGGGGAACAGCTACGATAGAAAAAATCAACCCTGGAACCAGGTGTAAATCCGACAAGGTACTAACTTAAACCTTCTTCTTTAAAAGTTATCCCAAAAAAAAACAAAATAAATGATTTCTTCCCCTGACTTCTGCTCGACTCCTATAGTAGGCTAAAGAAAAGGACATTTGTGTTAGACTTTTTTCTTACTCTTGGTAAAAAATAGGGAAAAACACAAGGTTTATGAACCTTGAAAGGTTTTATAAAGGTTACTTATGAAGTATGAAAGCAAAAAACCTAATGGTTTTTGTAAATGATGTGACCTTCGTATGGTTTGACAATATTTTAAGTAAGATGGATTAATTATATAGACAATTTTAACGAAAAGCATGCTATGGATATATTTTAGAATATAAAAGAACAGAATAAGACAGAATATTTTAATAGATACCCTTACTAGATAATGGATAACTTTAAAGATAGATAATTATGTTATTAAGGTCGGGAAGTAATATTAAAATACATATGATTTTATGTCAGTACTATATTTAAATCTACGTAGAATGTTTCTTAATGAAATGATGTGAGAAAAATCAAAGGAAAATCAACAATATTTAGAGAATCAACCTGGCGGATGGCTTTTATATTTTTTTTATTGATAATTGGATACTCTTACCGGCTCAGAGTGGCTATAAACCAAACAGGACACTCAAAGAAAAAAAACCCAAACCAAAACTTTCTGCTACTTCTTCAAAAAAAAACTTTAATATTCCAAAAAAAAAAACCTTCTAAGCCATCTCCGGCCCCTACTTTTAACCCCAAGTCTTTACTCGTCAAATGTGAGAGCAGAAGTGCGCAATGGGCACTTGTTTTAAGTTAGCTAAGCTATGGTTGTCAAAATCTTCGCTTGGAGTCACTGTTTAATACCAACTTAAAATTTAAACATTAAGAAAATTATCAAGAAGATATGGATTTAAAATTTTTATTTAAAATGATTAAAGAGTTATTGAAGTGACGGACTCGTTACATTCCCCTTTTACTCGGAGAAAAAAAACTTTAAAACCAAAATTTTTTTTTGCATGCCTAACAAAAATCATAGAATAGGTATGAACTGTGCGTTATGGCAATATCTCAAACAGAGGCTTAACTGTTGGTTAGCCAAAGTTTTCATCATTGCAGTAGAAGCAAAAGATACAAACAACTCTAAAACAAAATTTTTTAGCCATGGCACTAGTTTACCAAATGCAGCTAAAATACACTAACTTAAAAAACTAATTTCCGAACAATCTACATCGATTAGCAAGATTACATTTAACCACAGATTATGAATGATTTAGAAAGAAGGAGACATCTAAAGATATCCAAATATTACGAAGTAACTTACAAGTCATGTATTATCTAATGTACATAAACTACTATAAGACTTTCATGTAGCCTAAAATAGATGTAACGACAAATACTAATATATCTCAAAATAATGGGAAATCGGACACTGATTCCAAATTTGACTATTCGGTGGACAACAAATTTATAGTAGAATATCCAAGTATAATCAATCAGGCAGAGGTCTGGACCGGTTCACAATTTATAAGTAACAATAAAAAAATTCCAAACATATAATTTTAAACCAATGTAAGTGTTGAATTGGGCACTAAATCCAAAATTGATCAACCAGTGGACAACAGATTTATAGAATAGCATATCCAAAGGTATAATCGACCAGGCAAATGGGTAACCAATTCACACAATAATCAAATAATCTAAATAAATTAGGTCAACATATACCCACACCCGGTAATATGTGCGTAATCCACAATATTCATAGACTAAATCATCGACTCTAAATCAACATCAAACAAATTAACTTATGCTGATATTTACTAACTATAGCAGGTAGCTACAACAGATTTATAAGATGAATAAGACAGTCAAGATTTCATTTCACGTACAAAGCGTCTATGTATCTGTTTATACATATTTCGCTTTAATAAAGCTCATCAGAACAGCTATTCATAGGCGTTCTCAACGTGAAAAATAAATGTTTCCTGTCTTTAAGAAGCAACAATAAAATGGCTTCGAAACGGACGCAATAGCGACATCTGATATTAAATCCGTAAAATAGTTTCGAAATTTATAGATTTATAAGAATATCAGACATAAGTGAGCTACATGGCGCAAGCGGTAGGATGCTTGCCTCGCATGCCGGTGGTCCGGAGTTCGAATCCTACCGCCGGCAAGAACAACTAGACATTTTTAAAAATGTCTATAGGCCCCAGGTCGACTCAGCCTGAATAAAATGAGTACCTTGGGTAAAACCAGGGGTAATAATAGACGGTTGAAGCGTAGCACTGGCCATGTTACCTTTCTTGTATACCGTAGGCCCTAGATATAGCAGACTACCCTGCTATACTCCCAAAGCCGCGACAGCGGTATAAAACGGGAGACTATTATATTATCAACAAACAAAACATCAAGAACGAACAGGGCAATTTCTCTAGAAACTTCAAATTAATGATTCGTTTTGACATTACTAAGAAAGAACAAGATATGTTCTAGTTCTAAATCCAAAATCAATATGTGAATGTCTAAGGAAAGAAGCGAATGTAACTTTAAACGGTCATTTGTTGACTAAAGTATAAATTACTAATTTCAGAAAGCAATATAACTATGCTAACCATAGAGGTAGCAATGACAAGACTAAATTAACATAAGTGAGACTAAGAAGTCAGCTAAAGGGAATCTTTTGTAATTATAATTGGACATAGTCTGAAAGACTCAATATTAAAAGTAAAATGTTTAAATTAGAATTCAAATTGAAGATGGTTAGCTAATTGTGAACGAAACATCTTACTGCCCAGTCATCTGCATAACCTGTCATGAAAATGGTGAATTCCGAAACTCATCGAACAACTAACGCCTCTAATTGAACAACTTCGAACCCACGTATTCAATCAAGTATGCATAGGCAGAATAGTCAATATGACATAAGAGTTTACAAAAAAAACCTACAAATTAAGTATATAACTAATTCCTAACAACTGATTTAAGAATCATCCCATATAGTACATCAGGATATTAATTAAAATAAAATATGACTATGACCAAGAAAGTGACTAAATCTATACACAAAAAATCACAACATTCTTTCCAACATGGCAAACCAAATATACAAAAGATGATAATCAAATTAACAAACAAAATATACAATAGTAGTATTTAATATAGTTCCATACCAGTATAAAGTAAACTCAGATAAGTGTGCCTAGTAACAAGAATGAAAATGTTTAATAATTTTAACTTACATAACCAAATGGTAAACAAAGAATAAGTTGTAAATATACAATATCTGGTGATTAATAATAAAGTTCCAAGAAAATACCAAATCGTAATCAAAACCCAGCCAAAACAATAATAGTCAAAATTGTAGATTAACTTTACTAGACAAACTTAAGTTAATCTTCATCTGAGGAAGAGGATGCTATGTCATCTACTGTATTATCTGGAAGTAAATCCTTTAGATGAAATTGACAAATTCATCTATTTGTCGAATTGTCTTTTAAATTATACACTAAAGGAGATATTACTCGAACGACAGTACAGGGAATATATTTCTGGCAGAACTTAACAGAAATGGCATCACCCTTACTTGACTTTACAAAATTCCGTTTCAATACTCGATCGCCAACAAAGAATCGCATGTCTCGTTTCTCCAAATTATACTGACTCTGATTTCTAAGGTAGGAAGCTTTTAACTTCTTCCTGACGTCAGGACGGTAAATTTTGGAGATCATCCATACGATGAAGTTTCTCCGAAACTTGAGGTTGTAGCGTTATAACTGCTACATTGCCTGCTTTCTTTCTTATGTTAATATATTTCGTTAATTCTATTCTCTAATTTCCATATATTCTGTCATAATTCATATTCTTCTATATCCTACATTGTATCTCTTATTTTTCTATATATTTTCTCAGATATAGATTGTATCAGAATTATGTCGTTACTTAATTGATTCATTATTCTCTTTTCATTTTTACTGGTATTTGGTATAAAAACCAGTTGGCGTCCAAATCTATCTTCTTTATATATATATTTCAGTATCTACCTTTCCTATTTTCTTAATAATCATCATTTTTATCTTTTACTCAAGTTTCTAAAGAATGAATTTTATTTTCATCTCTATTTCTGTTACTTTGAAACGAGAGGTGCCATCTTTATTCTCTGTATTGCATTGTTGGTTAACTGTCTGTCAAAGACTCCTTTTTGTTGACATTTCCCCCTTCCCGTTCGATACACAAGTCGATATAATGGCTTCTATTTATAAAAATGTCGATTTTCTTCATGACTATTGTAAAAGTACAATAACCAATTGTTGTGTCGTCTCCTGAATTAGGAGTCAACCTCCAGGATACATTTCTCAGGTGCGGGTCAAATTCTATTAACATCCAGAAGACCAACCGGCCTGAGAATGGCGCTATCATTCCGATAGGAGAGTTGACTCCAGGATAAGAAAATCCACAGCTAACAACATGGCTTGCTAACAACCATAGCAGAAAAGACCAGGATAAAACCTAGAATTTGGTGACAAGCATTTTTCCTTACTATAATGTAACACTGTAGCAAGAAGTCGAATAATTTTTATTTAAATTCAATATCATATTTAAACATGTATTTTTCTGTCATTTTTTTTTAATATTTTAATAAACATGTGTTAATTTAACTGTGTATTGTTTCTTCTTTTTACTTGTTTGCGTATGTTGCTCCAGAGTAGGCCATATTCACGTCCTGAGTGAGCTAGCCAGGGAGTGTTTCGTATAACGTCTAATGTAGCAATTTTGCAATTGATACATTAGGGGTTATGACGTTAAAAATTGGTCCCAATGGGAAACGATTTGTCGCTCCAACGTTGTTAGTGATGTTAGTCAACTTGTAGCAGCAAACTAAGGTTTGTGGTTACAAGTTGACAACAGCAGCTCAACGTTGGGATGTTACAAATTGAGCCTCGAAGGGTTACAAATTGGCACCCAATGAATATTCGTTGGCACGTCATAGATTGGCGTCCAATGAAAGTTCGTTGGAACGTTACAAGGTAGGGTTGCTGAATTCTCCGAAATTAATCCAAAATAATCACCTGACAAAGAAACATGTTTACCAAAATAAGCGTGAGCTGGAGAACATTGAGTGACTTCATGAACAGAAGTTCGAATGGCTTGAGCGACTGAATGAATATACTGATACCAAGCTCAATGTTCAGTGTAGGTTTAAGATCGAAGAGCAGTAAAAATGCTGCGATTTACACGTTCAGTGTGATTAGCTTGCGGATGGTAAGATGGATTATAGAAAATCTTTTGAACCTTATATTTATTCAAAAGTTCTTTAAAGGCCTTAGAAATGAATTGTGGACCATTGTCACACGAAACTATTTGCGGAGTACCAAAAAGCAAGAAAACTTGTTCCTCTAAGAATTTCAAAATGGCTGGACTTGCAGCCTTTCGAAGAGGACAAACTAAAGGAAATTTGGTGAAGAAATCTACAACATCTAAACAATACGTATTACCTGAATAACTACGTGGATACGGTCCAATAAGGTCTAAAGATATTGTTTGCCGAGGAAAATTAATGTTTCTAAATGAACCCATTAATCCAGCTTGAGGTAAGTTACTCGGCTTGCATGTTGCACAAACTCTACATATCGAGATGTATTTCTTAACTGAGTTGCGCAAACCAGGCCAGTAATATAGCTCATCTATCTTACTAAAAGTTTTGTAAAAACCAAAGTGACCTGATGTCACATCATCATGAAAGGTTTTCAACACTTCATCCTCATTAGCTGTTGGGACTACTTTTTTCCAATCAGACATATTCGATAAAGATTTAACAGGACTGATAACGTGTTTATAAAGGATATTATTTTCCACCTTGAAATCAGGATATCTACTAGGTTCTTGGCTGACATTATGAATCATCTTTCGATACCATCTGGAAATAAAGTGGACAGATCTAAAAGATTGATATCTAACGTTCGTGACAACAAGTCTGCAACCACAAGACCATTGGCTTTGCGATGCACAATACTATAATAAAATACAAAAAGCCTACAAATCCAACGGGACAAACGCTGTGACGGATTTTTTATAGAATGTAACCATAATAAAGAACTATGATCCGTAATGATAGTAAACTTACGAGCTTCAAGATAGTACCGAAAGGCACCAAGACCATGAATAATTGCAAGAAGTTCCCTTTCTGTGGTGTAATAATTTTTCTGTGCTTTATTAAGCTTTTTGCTGGTATAAGCTATCGGGTGTTCCGAAACATCCTTTATCTGAAATAGTACACCACCTGAAGCAGTGTTGGAACAATCTGTCATGAGATAAAAATGCTCTTTGAAATTCGGAGACGGAGGAGACGGTCCTGCAAGTGACACAGTAGTTTCGTTGATTTTCGCTTTGTAATAAACTTTAAATAATTGGGGAATTACAATTTAGAAAATTCAACAAAGTTCAAAAATAAGAATTAAAATACAGGTGCATACAGGTGATAGTAGTGAATAAAAGAAATACCATCAGACAAGAAGTAAGATATAACCATTTTAAATAATTTTAACAAGTTTTGAGTAAATAAATAATTGTGTGAAAGATTAAAAAACTGGTTTTGGCGAATGTTTTAAGTCCGAGGGGTCGAGCCGCTTAGACATTCCTACGCGTTTTTTGGTTTCTTGGCAGATAAGAAAGTAATTAGTGCCGACAAAAATTAAATATTAAAATAAAAGCCTCATAAGTTTATTACAAAAATCCAGATCCGGCCTTAGAATAAATTAGTTTAAAGTTAAGATTAGAATTAAATTAAATTAAAATAATAAATATTAATTGTTTTTGTAATAAAAAAGTTTAATTAATATAGGAAAATACTATATTGGTGTGTATTAATATAGAAAATATAGATTAAAATAGAAGGTAACAAAATCGAATGAACAGCAAAAGAAATAAACCAGAACACAATAACTCATCCGACGAGGAGGAAGCCTTCAAAAGAAGCAGAGCTACGTTAAGAACACCTCCAAAGGACAACATAAAAATGTATTAGTATAAAATTAGTATTAACCACATTTCACATTAACCTTAGTCAAATTTAAATCATTTCATGTTCTTTTTAATTAAGTGGTTAAATATTTTAGGACACTGATGATGGAACGGATGTGGTTAATACTAAGTATTAACCACATTTCACATTAACCTTAGTCAAATTTAAATCATTTCATGTTCTTTTTAATTAAGTGGTTAAATATTTTAGGACACTGATGATGGAATACTTCCTAATTCCTAATTCCGAAAACGTTTTGTCTTTTTAACAAAGCCCGACTGGGTTTTTTATATACCTTTTTATAAAGGATTTTATTGGAAAAATAGAAGAACTTAAAATGGAGATAAACGAGGAAAAAAGTAAGATAATGATAATCAGCTGCAAAAGAGATAAGGAAGATAATCAAATAAAGATAAAATGTAAAAACTTAGAATTGGAAATAGTAACAACTTACGAATACCTGGGAAGTATAATAACTAATGACGGTATAATATACTGGGAAATAACAAATAGAGCAAAGAAATCAAACAAGTTATATTATGCGTTAGGGCCAATAATGGGAAAAAGAGAATTTAAACGAGAAACAAGAATAAAAATATATAACACAATAGTGATACCGACTGTGCTCTATGCAAGTGAAAACTGGACAATTCTGGAAAAACAAGAGCAGGATAAACGCAATGGAGATGAGACATCTAAGAAGGATAGTTGGAAAGACAAAATGGGATAGATTAAGCAACGAGACTATTAGGAGAATGGCCAACCAGGAACCGATAATGAACAAAATAGCAAAGAGACAAATGAACTGGTATGGGCATCTGATGAGGATGCAATCCAATAGAATAACAAGAAAAATTTATGAAGCAAAAAACATCGGAAAAAGAAAAAGAGGCAGATCAAGAAAAAAAGTGGATACAACAAGTAGTAGAGGCGGGAAAACTTAAACCAAAATCACTCGAGGAATTGAAAATAATGGCAGGAAACAGAAAAGAATGAAAGAGGTGGGTAAATGGAAATTAAAATAGCTAGCCCAAATCCGACACCCTGATAGGGTAAAAGGAACGGGAGAAAGAAAGAAAGAAAGAAAGAAATTCGGAGACGTCCGAATGAGACGATTCTGAAGTCCATGTAATAGTTTGGCATTTTTTCCCATTTTTAAGCAAATCTGTAAGTGGGAACAACAAAGTAGAATAAGACGGAATAAACCGACGATAATATCCACACATTCCCAATATCCTACGGACTTGGGTGGTAGTATTAGGTATAGGAAAGTCCTTAATGGCTGTAACTTTCTCAGGATCTGTCCTTAAACTTTTACTATCGACTTAATATCCTAAAAATTTAAGACTAGAACGACAAAACTGACACTTATCTAAACAAATAGTCAAATTAGCGTCTTTGAGACGTAAAAACAACTTATCTAAAATTTCCATATGGAGTGAAAAATCAGGAGTGACAACCAAAATGTCATCCAAATAATAAAAAACATAGGGCTCTAATTGAGGACCAATGACTAAATCCATCAAACGACACATTGTCTGAGGAGCTGAAACAAGACCGAAAGGCATAGTGACAAACTGGAATAATCCTTTCCCACTGACTACAAAAGCTGTATACTTTTTAATTTAGAGAGGTCGATAGAAGAAATGTACCTAGCATTCTGAAGTTTATTTAAAATGACATCTATTCGGGGTATAGGATAAGCATCCCAATTTGAAGTAATAGTATTCAACTTTCGACCATCGAAGCAGACCCTAAAAGATCCATCTTTTTTTTTCGTTAACCATAGTGGACTACAGTAAGAAGACGTGGAAGGTTCTATGATCTTCAACTCTAACATGGAATCGATTTCCTTTTCCAAGTCAACTTGCCATGCCTGAGGAATAGGATACTGATATTGTCTAAAAGGTGTGGTATCTCCCACCTCAATAGTATGAGATATTAAGGAGGTACGACCTAACCTGTCTTTTGATGAAAGAGATACAAATTTATTCTCGAATCATATTCTCGAATTGCCTTTGTTCGAGACTAGATAAACTAGAAAAGTTCTAAATAGTACTAAGTACAGACAGATTAAATTGAGAAACAGAAAAAGAAAAATTAGAACAATTTAATGTGCTATTAAAAGCATTTAAGAAATCCATACCTAAAATTATAGAATTCTGAACTGAGGGAATAATATAAAATGTAATTTGCTTACATAAATCTACTACCGTGATTTCAGTTTTCAATTTGCCTTTAATAGACTGAACCGTACCATCTTCAGTAGATACTTGCAGAGAAGAAATGGGCATAATAGAAATCTCAGCATCTTTTAGTAAAGCTAATGAATGTGAACCTATCACAAAAATGTTTGAGCCACTATCTAAAAGAGCTAAATAAGATTGTCCCAAAATCTTAATGGGAAGATAAGGTCTATTATCATTATGTTGCTTCAATAATAATGAATTTAAATCAAAACAATCATTATCTGATTGGTCAAAAATTTTCAAAGGTACCAAACTAAACTTATTATCTCTACCAACACAATCAGAGGATGCCATAGGCGAACAAGAATAATTAGAAATAAAAGAATTTTCCTGACTTGTGGTAGACTCTGGTATAAATACTGGAACTACTACACTACTACTATCATGTTTAACACTAAAATTTGGGGAAGATTATCTATGCGAATCAAATGTTTTTGATTGGGAAGTTACTTTTTGAGTGATCTTGTCTGGTGTGTGTTGGTTTTTTCGTGTAAACCCCTTTTCCTTTTCGACTGGAAGATGATTTTGAATGCTTAAACGTGGTTGGAACAGTTGCTTTGTTTGATGTATCGGTTTGGCCCCCTAATGGGGTGTGGACAGAGAAACGCTCAGGGGACGGACCTCCGATCGTTCGTTTCCCGAACACTTAAAGCAATTACGTTTAAGAGTATTTTATTTACCACAACCATGGCAGAAGATACGGGTACGAGGGATACCGCAATCATAAAAAGTATGACCAGACTCACGACAATTCGAACAAACTATAAAACTCAATGAGGAAATATTACGTTTATGATCCTTGAATTGCCAAGAACGGTGTTTGGAAGTATCTAGGTGACGAGAAGAGTTAAAAGAAGAGGGTCGAGAAGTAGAAGGAAGGTGAGAAGACCAAGATAAAGTTTTTTCTAAACGTTTACACTTCTCCGTAATATCAGCTATACTAGTGATCTCTACCAGGGCCAACTGCTGATGATAGAATGGCAATAGACATTTCAGGATAATCTTAATCTTTACAGAATCTGTCAGAGGTGTGTCAAGGCGACTACATATACCTAAAATATTATTAATGAATATCGTAACAGACTCGTCCGGCTTCTGTTTACGATTTTTAATTTGATCCAAAAGGTAGTCTTGAAAAGAATAAGGTAGAAAATCAGACTTAAGTTTCTGAGCTAAATCAGACAAAATTAGTTGAAAATCAAATAAAGTGTCGAAATTAAATAAATCACTTTATGGGCTAAAGCAAGCATCAATTTGTAAAATACTAGAATAAATAAATATTTACTTAAAATGGGTTACAACAGATCAGAGCTAATGTACTGTACAAAAAAGTTTTTGAAGATGGACGGATGTGTTTGTTAATATATTGTAGCGAGATTAAATAAAACGAGAGGTTCGAATTTATATAAATATATATATATATATATATATATATATATATATATATATATATATATATATATATATATATATATATATATATATATATATATATTGTTATGATATGTAAAATCGAGAAAAATATTGGTTTGTTTAAAAATATTTCAAAGTTCAAAAACATTAAAATAATTCAGGTAAGTAAGATAATAAACAACAAACATTTCAAAGAAGGAAAGTTATTAAATTCTTGGATTACCTGTACTAAACAAAATGTAAGCTATACATAAATTATTTCTTTGTTATACTTGAGTGACCCGCATAATTTTAAGTGAAATCCAAAGACAATTGAAACGGGTTTTCCAAAATACATTAATGCAGTGATTAGAGACAAATAGAAGAGATTTTAGAAAGAGGTTTTTGTTAGTTTTTAAGAATTATAAACAATATTATTTGTAAATAAGTTTTAGGAAATTTTATAATCATAGGTAAAAATTTGTTTGTTATCGAAATGAAAAAATGGGGGAATTGTGACGAGTTTTGATTGGCGGAGATTGAAAAAGGTGGGATAAGTATGTAGGAAAAAGTTTAGCGAGATTGAGGAGAGAGAAAGGAGAATCAGTTGGTTTCCAAGTCTGTAAGACGAACAGTGATTGTTCTCTGGCGGTTCCTGAAATGTAGCAAGCAGTAGTGTTGAATGTTAGTGAGTTTTTGTGGAGTTAGTGTATCTGACAGTAGCTGAAGCAGCAAAATATTGTAAGTCATATTTCTCTACTTATATTCCAAGAGTCACTGTTCAGGCCAACGAGAGATTCAGTTTATCGTAAAGAGAAGATATTCCAAGAGTCATTTTTCACTCGGGCCAACGAGAGATTCAGTTTATCGAGAGGAGAAAGGCTATCATAATTTGAATGATTTGTGCTTTTGAAGGAGATCATTAAGGACGATATACTTGCAACAATCTGTGTAAGATTGCTGATTACATAGGGAGCGGTTGAGAGGAGATAATATAGTCTACAAGGAACAAGGATTTGGACCACTCATCATCAGAGAGAGATATTTTTGTTTCTGCAGTTTTTTTCTTTTATTGATAACACAATTTTTACACGTAATTTAGAAAGGATATAAATATTTTGATTAGGAGAGTTAGAATAGTTTGGGATTTTGAGATTTCAATTAATATTGTTTGTACCATTAATTTTGATTGTTCACGTACGGAGAACAAAATTTTGAGAATCCTTATATGAGATTTGTTTATTGAAAACTTTTGAGTGTGAATTATTTCATTATTTTTATTTCAATATATAGTGTTAGATCATATGTGTTTTTTATTATTCCGGTATTCTCTGGACCTTACCTTTCACATGTAATAGCATAGATATTGAAGCACGAATTTAACCCTGAGATAAAAGAATTAAAAATTGTGATAGAGTAATAATCATATCATTTAAATAATTTTAATTAATCAAAAAAATTAATTAGCTAATTATTGCTTGGCGCTCCAAGACTTTAAATATCACAATAACTGGCTTCCAAAACGTGGGGCTTGAAAATATCGCAGCTTTACATTTGAAGGAAGGGAAAGAGATCTGGAATAAGTACAGGTGATCCAGAGATAAAAACATATAACATTGAGGGAATTTGAATTTGAAAGTATTTTGACAATTTTTCCAGGGAATATAAATTTGATTTATTGATTGATCGTAGTTAGTGGATATTTACTGCTATTGAATTATTTTATTTTATTTTCTTTAACAATCGTACATTTGATATTTATTTTGAATTATTTGAATTTTACTGATTGCATATTTGATATTTGTCGTGAAAATTTAATACATTTGGGGAGAAATATTGTCGTGTTCTGAAACATATAGAGTGTTGTAAAATTTCACATTTGGCGGGGACAAAAATAGTAACGAAAAGAAACAACATGTCGACCACAAGGAGTCAAAGCAAAATGCAAGAAAGGAAGGATGATAACAGAGAAGAGGAAACAATTATTGAAGAAGGATCGGATAATGAAGGAAATGTTACAATAGTTGAGGAGAAAAAAGAATTATCAGGAATAGAGAAAATATTACAACTAATGCAAATACAGACACAAACAATAGAGAAAAACCAAAATGAAACATCAAAGAAAATGGATAAAATGAATAGAAATCAACAAGAAACATCACAAAAAATGGATGAAACAAAACAAACAATGGAAGAAAACCAACGGGAAACAAGACAAGCAATAGAACTAAATAACAGGAATATAGAGCAGCGTCTGGAAAACTATGAACAGGAAATTAAAGGATGTGTTGAGGGGATAAAGAAAGAACTAATACAACAGATAGAAGAAATAACCCTAAAGAATGCAAAACAAGAGACAGAGATTAAAGATATCCAAAATACAATGAAGGAGATACAAAATTGCCAGAGAAAGGAACTAGAGATGCAGAGAGAAGAAATAGGAACTAAAATGAAGGATATTAAGACTGTCCAGAAAAAGGAATTAGAAAAATTAGAAACAAAATTTGAAAACGTTTTACAAGAAGACATGCGAGAAATAGAAAGAAAAATGGAGGAAATCAAAAAGGAACAAAATTCCGGGGAAAGAAGGGAAATGGTCATCCCTGGAACAAGCGAGGCGAAAATACAATTTGGCGGGGATATTCGGAAAACACACCCAGTACCGTTTGTTAAAAATTTGAAAACCAATTTACAACATATTAGATATTTTGACGATTGCAAAAAAACAATTAGAAACCATTTGAAAGAAGGAGCAGCGTTATGGTATGAAAGCAAGGAAGATGAGTTTGAAAATTGGACAGATTTTGAAAATAAATTTCTCAACTATTTCTGGGGGAAAAATAAACAGAGAGAAATCAACCAAGAGCTACAGAATGGAAAATATCACGAAAAAATGGGAATATCTGAAGAAAGATATGCTTTGCAGATATATAACAATTCAAAATATCTAGAATACAAATATTCTACCGAACAGCTGGTAGAAATGATCAGCAAACATTTTGAGGAAACGTTGGAAGATCACGTGATTTTGAGAAACTATCAAGATATTGATAGTTTGTGCCAATTCCTTCAATTAAAAGAAGCGAAAAGAAAAGAAATGAGAAATAGAAGACAACATGACCAATATAATGGACCGGAAAGAAGGTATTCATCAAATTATGACCAGAGAAACCGACATCCCAGATCAACAAACGAATATAGGCCGAGAAATTACAATAATTACAATAGACAACAAAATTACGATAACAGGAATGACACACAACATAGAACATATGAAAATCACAACAGGAATAGAGATGCACAAAATCCTCCGAATAGGAATACTAACGAACAAAGGGACGATAGAAATAACCAGAGCTTCCAACAACAAAATAGAAGGGAGATGAATCATGTAGCAATAGGAAACGAAAGACAAATTTCTAATTCTAATCTAATATTTTTAGATGCATTTATAAAACATAAAGCGATTAAAATTGTGATTGATTCTGGCTCGGAGATATCGCTAATCAATAAAAAACTAGTAAAAGAATTAAATTTGGACAGATTTGTGTATAAGATTCCTAGGGTTGATTTAGTGGGTGCAAACAATAAAAATTTGACGACAGTAAACGAAGGTTTGGGAGTACAGATAAGAGTGGGAAACAAATTCCATATTATGAAATGTGTGGTGATTGAAGATTTAAATCATGATATGATAGCGGGAATTGATGAATTGAGAAAAAAAGATATCACCATAAATTTTTCGGAAAATAAACTGGAAATCAGAGCAGAACCAGACAACACAGGAGAAGAAAAGCAAACAGATAGGGAAACAAATTTTGGAAGGATCAATGCACAGGAAAAACGCAAAGAAATCGATATGACTGTAGAGGATAAACCGAAAGTACAAGAACAAGATCTAACAGAAGAGAAAAAGAGAAGGAAGAAAAAGAAGAAGAGTTCGAAAAGAAAGCAGGAAAATAAGATGGAGACCAGAGAAAAACAGGAAATAGAAGGTACAGAAGAATTGTTGGCAACCGACGATAAAACAGAATGGAAGCAGGAAGAAAAAAAAGGTATCATCAGAGAAATGAAAGGAATAGAAACATGGTGCTCGGAATACCAAAGGGAATTAGAGGATAAAAAGAAAACAGAAGAAAAAATGGCACGGATGGACGAGAATCCAGAATTTTGTGAAGAAGTATTATGGACAGTGAACACATGTGAACAAAAGGAGGATGAAAGAAAAATAAATTGTGGAGAAAACATGGGAAAGAAAATAGAGAAGATTTTAGGAAACCATGGAGATTTTGTTAATGAAGTAAACTGAGTGGCTAAAAATTATGAACTTTCTTTTAAGGGAAAATACTTGGGAAAATTTAAAACGAAAATATATCCAATCCCGTATAAAGACAGGCAATATACGGGGTATTTTAACATTCACGACATTTATCAGTATCATAAGTAGATTTTAATAACATAGTGAAATAATTTGATCCTAGAAAACTTTTGTCATTTTTTTAAATTTAACAAAGAGTTTTCGGCAGATCAAATGGCGGGGATTTGTTATGATATGTAAAATCGAGAAAAATATTGGTTTGTTTAAAAATATTTCAAAGTTCAAAAACATTAAAATAATTCAGGTAAGTAAGATAATAAACAACAAACATTTCAAAGAAGGAAAGTTATTAAATTCTTGGATTACCTGTACTAAACAAAATGTAAGCTATACATAAATTATTTCTTTGTTATACTTGAGTGACCCGCATAATTTTAAGTGAAATCCAAAGACAATTGAAACGGGTTTTCCAAAATACATTAATGCAGTGATTAGAGACAAATAGAAGAGATTTTAGAAAGAGGTTTTTGTTAGTTTTTAAGAATTATAGAAAATATTATTTGTAAATAAGTTTTAGGAAATTTTATAATTATAGGTAAAAATTTGTTTGTTATCGAAATGAAAAAATGGGGGAATTGTGACGAGTTTTGATTGGCGGAGATTGAAAAAGGTGGGATAAGTATGTAGGAAAAAGTTTAGCGAGATTGAGGAGAGAGAAAGGAGAATCAGTTGGTTTCCAAGTCTGTAAGACGAACAGTGATTGTTCTCTGGCGGTTTCTGAAATGTAGCAAGCAGTAGTGTTGAATGTTAGTGAGTTTTTGTGGAGTTAGTGTATCTGACAGTAGCTGAAGCAGCAAAATATTGTAAGTCATATTTCTCTACTTATATTCCAAGAGTCACTGTTCAGGCCAACGAGAGATTCAGTTTATCGTAAAGAGAAGATATTCCAAGAGTCATTTTTCACTCGGGCCAACGAGAGATTCAGTTTATCGAGAGGAGAAAGGCTATCATAATTTGAATGATTTGTGCTTTTGAAGGAGATCATTAAGGACGATATACTTGCAACAATCTGTGTAAGATTGCTGATTACATAGGGAGCGGTTGAGAGGAGATAATATAGTCTACAAGGAACAAGGATTTGGACCACTCATCATCAGAGAGAGATATTTTTGTTTCTGCAGTTTTTTTCTTTTATTGATAACACAATTTTTACACGTAATTTAGAAAGGATATAAATATTTTGATTAGGAGAGTTAGAATAGTTTGGGATTTTGAGATTTCAATTAATATTGTTTGTACCATTAATTTTGATTGTTCACGTACGGAGAACAAAATTTTGAGAATCCTTATATGAGATTTGTTTATTGAAAACTTTTGAGTGTGAATTATTTCATTATTTTTATTTCAATATATAGTGTTAGATCATATGTGTTTTTTATTATTCCGGTATTCTCTGGACCTTACCTTTCACATGTAATAGCATAGATATTGAAGCACGAATTTAACCCTGAGATAAAAGAATTAAAAATTGTGATAGAGTAATAATCATATCATTTAAATAATTTTAATTAATCAAAAAAATTAATTAGCTAATTATTGCTTGGCGCACCAAGACTTTAAATATCACAATAATATATATATATATATATATATATATATATATATATATATATATATATATATATATATTTATGAGTATACAGTTCGGTAATACCATACTTCCTCAATCATCCTTACTTATATATATATATATATATATATATATATATATATATATATATATATATATATATATATATATATATGCAAGTTATTATGTACGAGAATATTCTGGAGTAGCCCACCTCTAATTCGTCTCATCGAAAGCGCATCGAAGACGGGCGCTATTGAAATGCCAACTTGAGTTTTCTAGATTTATCATTCTAAGAATTATGACGTATCGGAGATGGGCTATTTCGTTACACTGCTCCCCTCTTAGATTTGACCATCCTGATCAGCAACTCCAGATGTAGCCCAGGATGGCGGAATCTACAGAGCTCTCCAGCTCTGCATGAACTCCTCCAGAAGAAATAACAGTCTACAGATTTTGAAGGACACAATCTCTTCGGGTTAATACAACACACAGTAATTCGTACGCCGGTTACTCGGAAGATCACTTCAAGCATGCTTCTGACAATCTTCCAATACAGATTTTTTAGTGCATGGCCTATCTTGGGTAACGCCAATTTCTTGATTTTCACACGATTTTCTTCAAATTAGTTAGAGCACACCATATATCCTTGTAGCTTGCCCTGTCGGTATACGACTTCCTGGTCACGATATACAGCAAAGATCGAGGACCATCTTCTAATCTTAGTACTCTTCCAACTTTAGGCTGCTGGTTTTTTAACTCGTCCAAACGACCGAACTTCCTATAAAATAGAGATGAGATTCCTTTAGTCACCAAGATCTTGGGCAACATAGTAGGCTAGAGAGACGTTATGCGGAACACTAAAAAGATCCTGCTAAACTTCTTTCGTCACGCCGAATCTAGCACTTTTTCTCTCTGCGTAATTTGACATAAATTCATTAAAGTTTGGTCGCCGGTCATCTTTGATCTCATGTTGAAGGGTCGTGCTTCGTCTGTTTCATTTGAGCCAGCATATGGTGCAAGACGATTTATGTGAACTACTTTTGGTTTACCTTTCGGCAACTTCTTAATTCGGTATATTACGTCATTTATTCTCTTTTTAATTTCATACGGACCTTCCCATTGTCTTAGCAATTTAGGAGACAAGCCTCCACGACATTGTGGATTATAAAGCCAAACAAGATCACCTACTTCATACCTTTCATTCTTGCATCGAGAATCATATTGATCTTTCATTCTGTCACTAGCTAACTGGATGTGTTGTCGGACAAGTTCATGAATGTTATTCATTCTTAACTTCAGGCTGTCGACATAATCTTCGCTTGCAACATATTCTTCGGAAGGTCTACAGCTAAACTCTAGGTCGCAGGGCAAACGAACTTCACAACCTAACATCAGGCAGGCTGGAGTCTGGTTTCATTTACGGCCGAGCGGTAGGCCATTAGGAATAAATGAATGTGCTGGTCCCAATCTCTTTAATGTTCTGATACAACTTTAAATAGGTGTTTACCCATCGTTCGGTTCATCCTTTCGACCATTTCATCTGATTGAGGATGCAGGGGTGTCGTTCGGGTCTTATTGATACCACTCAATTTACAAACGTTTTGAAAAAGGCTTGACTAGAAGTTTTGCCCTTGGTCGAAATGGATTTTCAAGGGAACACCAAATCGGCTAAAGAATTCTTTAACAAGTACCTCTGCAACGGTAGCAGCTTCTTGATTTGGTATCGCATAGACCTCAGACCATTAGACCGTAAAATAATCCATAGCTACAAGGATATATTTATTTCCATCATTTGTCTCTAGAAGTGGACCTGCAATGTCGATTGCTACTCGTTCCATAGGATTACCAACGTACTGTTTCATGGGTGCCGTCTTTTTACCAACTGGATTATTACTGATTGAACACAGTTCACATTTCCGGCACCATCTTCTTACATCATGTTTACAGTTCACCCAATAGAACCGTTCTCGGACCTTTTGCAGAGTCTTTGTGATACCAAAGTGCCCACCTGATGCACCGTCGTGCAATTGACGCAGTAATTCTTTACTTTTAGGTACAATCAACTGAAGCTTAGATTCTGTACAATGATCGTTCTCAAAGGTTCTATACAGAAGATTCTCTTTTAGCACTAGAGCCCTAGGCAATTCCATTGGCTTCAGTAACACTTGACTTCTGGACTACATGCACTAATGTCTTACCAAGAAGGTCTTTCACCTCGACGCATCCAATCCAATACTCTTTTTATACATGGATTATCTGCTTGAGCGTCTTGTAGCTGTTGAGGCTACCATTGACTATTAATGACGGTCGTTCGTCTCACGGGGCAAAGTCGTTTTTTTAATTTAAGACAGTGATTACAATTTGCACTGCACGGCCCTCTAGAGAGGGCATCAGTATTTAAATGAACCCTTTCAGCCCTGTGTTCGATCTTGTACTCATATTCTTGTAATCGTTCTATCCATCTTGCCATCTGGTCCTCTGGATTACGGAATTGTAAAAGCCATTTTAGAGCGGCGTGCTCCGTATGAAGAAGAAACTTTCTGCCATACAAGTATTTATGGAAATGCTCGCAAGCCTAGCAGCCTAGCAATTGCCTAGCAATTTTCTCCTGGTAACGCAATAGTTACTTTCTGATTTCGACAAGACTTTGCTAAAGTAAGCAATAAATTTCTCCTGCTCATCTTGGATTTGAGAGAGAACAGCTCTTATTGCACTGTTGCTGGCATTGATGTCCAATAAAATTTTCCAACCTGTCTAGGGTAGCTTAAAATCGGTGCACTAATCAGAGCCATCTGTAAGTGTTCGAAAGCTCTTTGACACTCTTCGCTCCATGTATATTCTTTGCCTTCTTCTGTTAACTTTGTTAATGGCTTGGAGATGTTGGCAAATCCTTTGATAAAACGTCGGTAATAGGTACATAGACCAAGGAATCTTCTAATTTCCTGTTTATCTCTTGGTACTGGCCAATCTTTAATTGCTGCAAGTTTTTGAGGATCAGCTGTTACACCATTACTTGCTACAATATGTCCCAAGTACTTCACTTCTCGTCGAAACAAGTGACATTTCTTCGGACTTAACTTTAAATTCGCTGCCCGCAATTGTTGAAAGACTTCCGACAGATTATTGGCATGCTCATCGAAGGATCTTTCAACCACAATTACGTCATCCAAATAAACCAGGCATGTTTTCCATGTTAGACCTCTTAAAACTGCCTCCATTATTCTTTCAAATAGTGAACTGCCAAAACCCTGATCCTATCAAGAATGCGTTTTTTCCCCAATCAGCTGGCTCCATGTCTACTTGCCAATATCCACTTTTAGATCGAGTGTGGAGAACCAACGAGAACCAGAAAGAGTATCCAAAGTATCATCTATTATGGGCAAAGGGTAACTATCTTTTTTCGTTACCGCATTGAGCTATCGGTAGTCAATACAAAAACACGTTGAACCATCTTTCTTCTTTTCTAGCACTACTGGTGATGTCCATGAACTGTTTGATGGTTCAATTACCCCTTGTAGGTTCATATCTTTGATGATGTCTTCGGCTTCATCGGAAGTCGTCTAGGTTGTTGTCTAATTAGCTGAGCGTCTCCGGTATTAATTTTATGCTTTAATATGCTTGTTTTGCCCTTATCATTCTTATCAATAGCAAAAACCTCTTGAAATTCTATCAGCATAGACTACTTTTTTAGTTTGTTCATCATCACGATCTTGACACGTTTTATTCGCAATCTCAACAAGCTCCTTTGGATATATAGATTTCGATGGTTTCTCATTAGTATTCATAGAACAAATCGAAGCCACGGGAACAGAATCCAGTTGCAAGTCAGGGGAAGAAATCTTTTTAGTTTTTTTGGGTTGTACTTACTAAGGACAAGGGGAAGAAGTTTTAAGTTCACTGGTTTTTATTGGAAATTTAAGAAGAATTTTAAGTTGACTTATTTGTCTAAGAGTACCTGATACAGGGATTCCAGGTTTGGTGTACCTTTTACCACCTGAGTCTAGTTCTCCACCGGATCATCTTCAAGGGCAACTTATGGAAACCGGCAGGAAGAACTTACATTTATTTTTGTTTCTCATTCAATTATTTTAAATAACTTTTGCTACGTCATCTTCAAGGTTTTAACTTTTGGTTCCACTTTTAATTTAAATACATATAATAATAGTCTCCCGTTTTATACCGCTGTCGCGGCTTTGGGAGTATAGCAGGGTAGTCTGCTATATCTAGGGCCTACGGTATACAAGGAAGGTAACATGGCCAGTGCTACGCTTCAACCGTCTATTATTACCCCTGGTTTTACCCAAGGTACTCATTTTTATTCAGGCTGAGTCGACCTGGGGCCTATAGACATTTTTAAAATGTCTAGATGTTCTTGCCGGCGGTAGGATTCGAACTCCGGACCACCAGCTTGCGAGGCGAGCATCCTACCGCTTGCGCTACGCAGGCCCTATTTAAGGGGCCCGTTCTAAATATATATCCTTAATAATAAATACCTTCAATTTTCTTAAAACATTAATCATTGTAACTTAATTTAATTATTTATTGTCTACTAAGGGATGAGGTTATAACTCTCCCTTGAATTTCTCTTTGTTAGGTTATCGTGTGCACACATATCCAGAGAGTTTTCACTTGAAAACCTAAACAATTCTTGAACGAAAACTAAACTATTAGTGAGTAGTATATAATTATATTTATTATTTATACATTATTATTGGGTATAACTTTTGTCACGATTTGAAATTAAGGGGTATATCAGGGGTAAATTGTTTTATAATTATATTCAGGGATTTTACTGTAAATATAGCTAAGTTAACTGTACATAAGAGGTGGTGGGTAGTATATAAGCATTTAAAATAGTCTGTACCTAAGTTTGGTAATTATTAAAGTTGTGGTTAAAATTTAATATTTCAATTAGTACCTATCTTTCATATTTCAGCAATACAAGATATCTCGGAAGAAAACATTTAACTTCCTGGCGCCCAAGCATTCATTAGAGTAACTTTTATCTTTCATCTGTTTATTTCTTGGTGGTTTTCTTGTCATTAGTTCTTATATCTTACGGTCTCTGTAGGGCATGCAAATTGGCCGAATCCTTCTTGGAGTGTCAAGTGGTCATTCTCCTGCATAGTCGCTAGCCAACACTTAATTCTGCTATATTTTAAAATTCATATTTACCCTTTATTTATTTCTTTTACATAATTTATTTCTATCTAATCCCTTCCATCTTCCGTTATTCCACATATTAGTTCGTTGGCGTATCAAGGTACATTTTAGAGTTCACCCTTTTGCTACACTAGGTAGAGTCACCCAGACTCCTTAGCACATTTTTGGTACATTGGCGAGCCCAACGTGGTGCCTATTTTCAGTTCAAAATATTCTTTATTATTTCTAATTTGTTCCTGTTGCTCTTTGTTCATTTTTTTTAACTTCTTTATTTATTTATTTTTCCTTATTAGATTTACATTTATAGGTATACTTGTATTGCTGTAGTTTACTTACATTCATATTTAAAACCTCACCTTTTTAATCTCATTGTGTACAGTTAACAACTTATTTTACTATTATTGAACTATAAAATTTAATAATTTAGATATTACTATTTATATATATATATATATATATATATATATATATATATATATATATATATATATATATATACACATCTAGCGGTTAATGTAAGCTCCGTTCTAAAACGGTATTATACTAACTCCAGTAGAATATACACCGTGTATATTATTATCTAAGTAGCGCTTTATGTAGACTCCGACCAACATGTAGCATTAAGTGGACTCCACAATAGGATAAACCATTTTTGGGATCCGTATTTACCATGTTGCGTACATTTCTAAACTCCTGAGATGTTGCCAATAATTGTATTAGTAGTAGATTTTCAAATTTTACAGCAGGTATATTTTTTAACACTTGAAATTTATTTAAATATCCATCAATTTAGTCATGAAAGAATTTAAGGATTATTTGGCTAATGTAGTTAAATATAAATTGTTAACCGACACATAACTTTATTTTACTTTTTAGTTTTAAACAAGGCGGTAATTTATATTACTTATTTTATATATTTTTAAACATAAGAAAGTGTCTATTATAAACTTGGAAAAGTTAAGTTTTCATTTTTATTAATTAGTATTTTTTATTAAAAGGCATTGTCACTAAAACATTTAGTTCATAAATGTACGTAGATCGGATAGAGTAATCGTGTAACAGTTTATGAAATTAGAGGCCCCTTCGGTAGGATTATAATGTTTGTTACCCTATTAATTAAAGAAAACTCAAACAACAGGGAGATCTTTATAATTTTTGGATTACTGCAGTTTATGACATGCAATATTTGTTTCATAGCGTAGTTAAATTTAAACTACAATAATTTATAAATCAATCTTTAATAACATACTTTTTTACTGTCTAATTTCAATAGATATGTCGATTTTTAATTAAAATATTTAATGAATTAAAGTCGCGTAGAGATTTTCACCAAACATTTAATTTTAAAACTATTATTATAACAGTCCAACAAAAGTATAAAAGTCTAGGGAATTCAATATCCCACTATGGATTTGTTTTATAGACTATCGTAAAGCGTTCCACAGAGTCAGATGGATACACTTATGACTGATACTAAAAGAATTAGGTGTACAATAACACCTAATTTTGCTTATAACTGAACTGTACGAACACACTATTAGACCATTTAAACTAACATTAAAAGAAGATTGAAAATCAAAACGAAATATAAGTATCTGGGAAAAATTTCTCAAACGATATTAATATTAAAAGGGACTTTAAAGAGTATCTGACAAAGCATGCTAAACCTTAAGGCGACTAAACCACACAAAATGGTTATTTGAGAAAAAATATAGCTCGTTCCAGAAAGAATTGTAATATAACATTAATGTAGATTAAGAAGAAACGCTGAAGAAAAAAACAGTAGCGGTTAGCCTAAATAAAGAAAGGCAAAAAGAAGATGTAATCTGATGTTTTAAAAAATCTGATCCGAAAACTGTATGAAAAACATTTCATAGTATAGACATCGAGAGCGGCGATACCTCTGCCGTCTGACGGCCTATATCGACTTTTACTACCATTTGACTATTTGTGTACGATTTTGTGTATGGTTAAGCGGCACACCACAAAAAGTGTTTTTATTTTCTCTTTTGTTCAACAATTAAAATGTATTGCTATACTTCTAGATGTTCCAATACAATAAAGGATAATAAACATAAAGCACAGGGTACAAAATTTTATTATTTTCTATGCGCTAGTTATTATAAACACATAAGCTATACTACAATTAAAAACTATGACCACTATGAAAAAAATACGGTAGACTATGACTACATTTTTGTGCTTTAGCACTATAGTAAGAACAAGATAAAAATTTAAATTTCTACATAATTATATTAACAAGAAATTAATAAAACTTTTTTTCGTTATTAGTAATTTCGTTATTTTAGAATATATTATGAAAAACGTTGTTGATATTACAATATCAGATGATAGGAATACAAAAATAAAAAACAACTTACCTTTTCAAAACAACAATCAATCACTTCATTTTATCACGAAAAATTTAAAAATTGCAATGTAATTGAACCCATTTTGTGAGCTATAGTTACATTGATACTTATGTGGCAATTAGCTGTAAAGTCATTAGTCTTTCTCACCGTATCGTATTTTCCTAATATTTTTTGTAGGCAAGCGGTTTAGTTTGTGTAATATAATATCCCCAATTCGTCTCATAATATTCAGTTTTCAAAACAGGTGTTACGCTAATTCGGTCACATTTTTTAAATAACTTTGCAGTACATTTGAAAATAAGTCGACAGTTTTCTTGAAGTCTTTACTTGTATATTATTCCTTGTTAAATTATTTAGTTTATTAGGTAAGCCTAGTTCTGCCATGGTATTTCATAGTTTTATTCTTATGATTATATCAGTGCTTGTTTAAAATCTATAAATTACTAGTTTGTTTTTTTTTGTATTCCCAACATTTCTCATTAACTGCCTAATAGTGAATAATTGATCAACGATTTATAAGTTTTTCTAATTCCACACTAATAGTCTCCTATTTGATAGTTCACCTATTCACTCAATCGTTCCAGGTGTATCAGAAAAAATACTGTATATCCTAATAATTATTAGATATATAGCTTATATATAGCTTACATCGCTATAGTTTGTGCAGTACATTTTATTACCCCTTTTGTGTATGGTATGCTTTTCAGCAAGTTGGTACTTGCTCATACTTCTAAATTGACAGATCAGCTGTTTAACTGCCTGTACTGAACTTTCTTCTTCATTTTGCAAATATATATAAAAAATATTAAAACTCTGACATACCGTTGATTAAAATATTGGATACCCTATACTATTCAATCAACGGAAATACTAAGATCACACGGGGAGAATATTATGGGTTATTTCTGGTTTCGTCACAATTTACATTGAAATTACTAACAAGAGAGTGCTCTTACTTCCACGTTCAAATTGATATATAGTACCAACAGATGCTAGTCATATACCATCAGTACTAATAAAATGGAAACTATCAAATTAATGTCAATTTCATTTAATCAAACGTACTAACCTTAAAAATGGTCATTTAAGGAAACCCGCCTCAAAAATATTGACAATAAATTAAAAATAGTTTAAGCGTTATAAAAGTAACAGAGCAGCAAAGCTCACAGCATGAGAATAGTGCCTTGTACTTTTACATAGCAATTTGTTCTCACAATTTTATAGTTTTTCGAAAAATGAACTCCAATTAAAAGATTAAAACGTCAAATAAAATGTAAAAACCTATTCATATTTTTAAATATAAAATCTTCAATTTAGAAATTGAACATTCTTAATAAATGTATAATCTAATATTTAAGCCTGTTTATGTTTTACAGACTTGGAAAACACTGAACAGACAAATATTTATTCTTTTATATACTAGGTTCTAAAAAAACTGTACTCAAAACGAATAAATATTATCTACCAAGTGTTTTATTCCAGTTTCATATGAAAGCACTAGATCTTAGATATTATAAATTTCGTCATAGGTGCTAATTTGAAATGAAAATCAAATGATAGAGCATATAGTGAAATACACTCGCGATCATAAAATCCGGGTCACCTTGAAAATTTTAAGTTTCTAGAATATTTTTGCCTCTGATGCAGTAATAACCTTTTTTTTAGGCTAACATATATTTTTATTTGTCATCAATGTTTGTTTTGAAAGAAAAAAAAAAACGGTTTTTTATTGTTTTTATTGAAAAAGCAGAAAACAAACCAAATTGTTGATAAAACAGGCATACGAAAAAAATGGAAAATACAGAACGTGGTAAAATGTCAGTGAAATTTCAATGACTAATATCGTGTATTGCCTCCACTTAATGCTCTAATGACCTCTTGCAGACGACGGGGCATACTCTCAATTTTTCTCTGGATTACATGTTGTGGTATGTTTCCGTTGTTAGGAGGAGATGTTAGGGGTTGAATACGTTTTTTCAAATCGTCCCAGATATGTTCGATAGGATTCACGTCCGGAGACCTAGCTGGCCAGAGTAACCTCGTAATTTCAACCTCGTCCAAGTATTGCATACTGATCGTGGTAACGTGCGTTTGAGCGTTGTTCTGCATAAAAACAGTGTGTTTTCTCCAAGCCTTGTCATGGTATGGATAACTTGTTCTTCCAGAATCTCCGTAATGTCCCTTCGTGCAGTTAAGGACCTATTTTCGATGAAGGGTAATTCTGTGCGGAAGTCGGAAGATACACCTCCCTAAGCCATGACCGAGCCTCTACCAAATGGCATTCTTGGAGCAATGCAAGCTTGTGAAAATCATTCACCGGTTCTCCTCCAAACTCTTACACGTCCATCGGATCCAGTTAGGCTGAAACGGGATTCATCTGAGAATAACTCTTTGCTCCAATCGTTAATTCCCAATGCGCGTATTGTTGAGCAAAAGCTTGTCATGCAACTCGATGCGCCAGGCGAAGTGGCGGTCCTGTAGCCATTACCCGAGATGATAGTCCAAAAGAAAGAAGTCTTCCCCTGACTGTTGCAGCGCTAACATTGCGATTTCGTACTTCCTGTAGACGATTTCGATGCATAATCGCAGTTGAGGTCCGGTTTCGTAAATCCTGAAACACAAGAAAACGGTCATCTCGTACCGTGGTCATTCTTCTTCGTCCAGAGCCAGGTCGTTTGGATAGCAAACCCTTCTCCTGAAAGCGTTGAAGCACTCGTTGAACCGAAGAAAGGCTTACGCCAACAGTTCTTGCGACTTGCCGTTGAGTGTGACCGTCTTTCACAAGCGCAACAATTTGTGTCGTTTCAACGACAGTCAAGGGTATTTTTGGCAAAAAATAAACAATAATAAACACTAATAATGGCACTAATAAACACTAATGGTGGCAATAATAAACGTTTGTTCGTTGCGTTTGAACAGAAAGTCGAAGCACAAATGAGACATTTAAAACAAGCGGCAGTTACAGGTACCGTTCATTTTGGGAAATGTGCGCTTTCCCGCGAAATCGGCACTATTGAAATTCTTTGTTGCAAAGGAAACCGCTAAGCCGACAACAATTCCCAGAAACATGCATTAGTTTGTATTTGTGTTATTATTATTTACGATAAAGCTCGTTAAAAATGAAATATCGGTGATTTTCAAGGCGACCCGGATTTTATGATCGCGAGTGTATAAATATCTTAGCCCTCTATTGCCCGACTTTTTTTGAAAACTTAAGAGAAAATGTTTTAATTTGTATATGTGCTCAAATATCCATCCATTTACAACTAGTATTTTTTTTAGATTTTTTAAATTTTGTTTGGGGAGAGTTTTGGAAGTATTGCCCTCAGGCAACTGTGTTCAGCAAAAACTAACGAATTAAGTTATATACTTAGTTATTATGCCAATCAAAAAAACAAATATTTGTAGTTGTAAAAGATAAAGCAACTTTACATTTATCGCACATTACTTTAGAAGTATTACAGCATCCTGGTTTTTTGCATCTTCCCTTTTTTTGAAAATACGGGCCAGTCGAAGGTTTGGTCAAGCCTAACTTCCTTCGGTGGTACAATAGCAGTAGGTCCTCTCTTCCGTTTTTTTACAATTTCGTTCTCAATTTCACTGAGCCTGGGACGTCCTTTGTTTTTGATCTGGTCAGTTCTTGCTAACAGTACGCTACATAAGTGGGACTTAAACTGTAACAAAGGCAACTGATTTTGCTTTCAAAGTAATCACAATCACGACGATACAACAACCAGCTGTTAACAAGAGCTAAATCCAGAAGGTGAAAAAATATTTTTAGATACCACTTTTTAGATTTTATGTCTGTTCGGTAAAGAGCAATTAGTGAATCCATAAGATCGACACCTCTCATAAATTTATTATAAAATTGCACTGAATTTGGACAGCATACAATAATTCTTGATTTTTGTTTCTTATCCCACCTCTTGACTAGCGAAGTAGGCTCAGAACCAACAAATGTACTAAGCAAATGAACCGGTTTATTATCGTACCACTTTAACCCTGGTAGTCTTATGCCATCTACTGTAGCGTGCTTTTCTTCTACAGTACCTCTACCCTGTTTCTTCATATTCTTGTCATCAGAAAAATGGCAATTAGGCATCTGTTTGGACGAACAGTTCCCAAACATTGCAGTCCACGTTTTTCCATTTCAATCTGCAACTGAATGCTATTAAACCAGTTGTCAAAATATACTTTATAGTATTTGTTTGGTTCGACTATCTCACACAATCTTATTACTACATTACCGTTGGTGTCTACATTAGGTAAATGAAGAGAATGTTCAACAGTTCCTGTATATAAATCCCAGTTATAAACAATACCATTGCTATCACGCAAAACAAATGCCTGTATCCCCATTTTTTGGGTTTATTCTTCATATATTGTTTTAAAGAATGTGCTTCTTCGAATGGTATCATTTGTTCATCAATACACAATTTTTCACTCATTGAAATACTCTGAAAATTTTGAAATGGACCGTTGATGAATGGTCTAATTTTGTATAACTTATCATTATTGTTGAGCATATTTTCGTTATTATTGAAATGAATTTTAGTTTCTATTTCTTCCCAGCGATTCCTAGATATAGTGTCAACTATTTGAGCTGGTCTAAATTTGCTTCATACAAATCGTCTTCATTTTCCATTTTATTTGATCCTGGATTTATTGATATCTGAGTACCTATGGAAAATTCATTATCACTCTTTTATTATCACTGTCAAAGTCAGAGTCTTTGGATTCCTCGGATATTTACTGCTTTTCTCGTAGAACGTTTTTGTATCCATCCTAAAAAAATAATTTAAAATAATATGGTCCAGTGTGGATTCAAAGGAACATACCTGTTTTTTATCACAGTACTGAAACAACACAATAAAATAAACAAATTTCAACGGTAATCAATATATAAATGCTGATATAATGCCTCGGTATATATTTTTATATAAATTGTACACAATTTATAACAATAAATCACTATCGAAAATACAAACTAATAAGGCAGCCATGTCCATTTGACATACTGTTAAACATTTCCATATTCATAGGTTCATAGAGTGTATTAAAATGTATAACCAAATGTTGCCTGAAATTAACAGAGGGCATCTTAGAGTCGGAAATTGTTTTAAAAAAGTTTTCTGCATCAAAAACTCCTTTGTTGCCTTGAGTACACACGGGGCTATAGAGGGTTAAAATAGTTGTATCGCGCGAGGATAAGGTTATTGATGAGGAAAAAAAGACCTATCACTGAGAAAGTGAGATAGTAATTGGCAAACGCAAAGAGCACTTAATTACATTAAATGAAATATGCATTACAATCTATCATGATACACATATCTTGATACACATGAAACAAGACAATTAATAAACACGTTAAAAGAATCTTAAGAAATAATAACCAAAATTTAACTTTTAATACACAGAAGAAATACTGATATACAGAAGATACACAAATTAAAAAACGTTTTCCACTTATTGTACGCAAGAGAGATACCTCTAGGAAAAATCAAAACGATCGAGAATATATACCAAAACAACACAATCAAAGTAAAAGTAGAAGAAGAACTAACCGACCCTATTGAAGCTGACAATGGGATGAGACAGGAATATTCCCTGAGTCCCCTATTATTCAACCTGATTATGGATGAAATAATAAAAAAGTAAGAACTAAAAAAGGATACCAAATGGAAGAAAAACAAATAATATATAATATAATAATAATCTGCTGTGCAGACGACGCAATACTACTATTTCAAAGTGAAGATGATTTACAACGTACGCTGCTCCAATTTCATATAACCGCCAGAAAATTTAACATGTTAATTTCCCCAAAAGAGACAAAATGCATGGTTACAACCGCAAATTTACTAAGATGTTAATTGGAGCTAAAAGGTCAGATAATAGAAAAAGGGTTGGAGCTTAAATATCTAGGCATCACATTATCTAGCTAGGGAAAGCTCAAAACTAAAGTGAAAGATCCAGTGAATAGAGCAAACAGAGCCACAGGCTGCCTAAATGAAACATTATGAAGAAATAAAAATATCAGAAAAGAAACGAAAGGCAGAATTTACAAAACAGTCATCAGACCAATAATGACATACGCGCCAGAAACAAGACCTGATACAGAGAGGACAAAAAGGATGTGAAACAGCAGAGATACAAACACTTAGAAAAATTGATGGTAAGACACTATGGGACAGAGCTAGAAGTACAGATATACGACGTAGATGCAAGGTGAAGAACATCAAGAACTGGTTAAGAAATAGAAGAGTAGAACGGAACGATCGTATAAGCCGAATTACAACAAATAAAACAATAAAGACGACAAGAGACGGTTAACCCATAGGAAGACGATCAGTAGGAAGACCACGAAAACGATGGAAAGGCAACTTACTGGAAGCACAATAAAAAACAGACAGAGTTATGTCCATATAAAAAGAAAAAGAAGAAGAAGATACACAGGATAAACATTAAAATAGCTGCAAGAAAGATAAAATAAATCAGTCATATTAATGTAGAACAGCAGAAGACAGAGTGTTTAGAGAAAATAATGAATGTTATATTAATGTAGAATAGCACAGGACAGAGTATTTGTCATAGCTTTGGACAAGTGCCCAATTGAAAAAAGAACACAGGTCGTTCAAAAAAGACGGAACTCTAGAAAGAAAACAGAATAGATTTAAAAAAATAAAGGCATAAACATGTCTTTTCCTACTTTGAACATTGAATTAAAATGTAAACTTTGATATCTGTGATAAACCCATTACCTGAACAGTGGCGCCGATGTATGTAATTGAAATTATTTACACTTATTTTAATTGTATATTTTTTTATTATCTATATATGAGTTGCGACCGATATTACAAACTTATTAATTTTCCACAAAGAGGCTCTTTAGAACCTAAAATTATTACTATACAAATCTGATTCGACATATCGTCAAAAAGTAATACACGGCATGTAAAATTTAAATTTTTAATAAAAAGATTACGCATTACTTATGGGGTTTAAAGAACGAGCCTTTAGGAAAATTGGAGTACTAATAAGACCACCGCAATCGGTCATACCCCGGGTAATGATTAATTAATTAATCGGCTAATTCTTCAGTCACCCCTTTAATATGATTTTGTCAAATTGGTCCTTTTTAGGACCAACTAGTCTAATAACATATGTCTATAACTGTTAAGGGTATATCTAAAAATCAACAAACTTTACTTTACTTAAATTTATCAGACAGATGAGTTAACACGAATCTGACTAATTTCTAGTACAGGAAACACATATAGGGACTAACCTAGGGTATTTGGTATATAGCTGATCGCTGAAAACCACATTATAGATATAGACATACTATTTCTGTCGGAAAGTAAGAAAGGACAAAACCAGTCAGCTGAGAGAACCTTTTAACGATGTGGAGCTTGGATCCACTATCTACATATTTAATGAAAAATAACACAACTACCGACCTTGAGGATCTGAGCACAAAGCTTATTACGAAATCTGGACCAAAAACACTACAATGACTTATCCAGATGATGAACAACTGTATTCAAATTAGGAGATACCCAAAGTATAGAGACAAGCCAAAGTTGTTACCTTGTGTAAGCCTGGCAAACACTCCAACGACCACAAAAACTATTGGCTAATATCTTTATTTTGTCAGCTATTCAAAATACTTTTGCACAATATCGTTAATATGATATCACCGATATTAGAAGAAAAACTTAAATTAAAAGACAAAAGTAGCTGTAGACAGGGAAGGTCACGTACATCACAAATACTAAATCAAAGACGGGTACGAAAAATATCGGGTATCAGGGGTGGTATTTTTCAATCTAAATGCCGCTTACGACACCTTAAATTACAGAATATTTCTCCAAAAACTATATGATATCCCCTTAGATAACAAACTCACTTATATTGTCTGCGTATGCCTACACAATAGAATATTTTTTGTATTACTCAATGATAAGAATAGCAGATGAAGAACGGTCTCGCTTGGGGTAGCATAAAGGCACCTACACTGTATAACATTTACACAAACGAACGATCCATACCGGTAGATACTAGAACTTCTATTGTATAGACGATACACCTATTATTACACAATAAAAATAAACTATGAATCAATTTTCAGCCAAAATCCCTGAAAAACTCGTGTGTGCTCCTTTAATCTCCCTAACATAGACGCTTTCACAAAACTGAACATCCAATAATGTCATGAAATTGTTGAAAGTAGACTTCCTATAAATTTCTTGAAAATAATTTGTATCGCACGGGGTCAGTCACAGATCATTGTTTAAAACTAAAACGTAAATTGAGGACCAGAAATAATATTTTTCGCATGCTTGTCAGCCAAAAATTGAGGTGCACGTCCTTCCGCCCTTAAAACATAGACGCTTGCACTATATGCATCTGCTGCCGAATATACCTTGTTAGACAAATTCTTTCTTTTTGTGCACACTACTACCCATTTTAACACAAAAATATTTATTGTAACTCTTAACCATATTTATTTTGAGATAACCTTTTATCGAGATATCATATATAGTACACAAATAAGACCAGAACTAAAATAATAAAAAAGCTTTATACAAGATATCGCAGAAGATTGGATGAAATAAAAGTAGTTTTTATTAATCGGATGCTTACATAAAACGTACAAAGACATACTCACGTAAACAAAATATATTACGAAATTTCTGTAATTAAAAAAAAAAAACATCGAGTTCGGCATTTAACTAATAAAATTATATTAAACAAAAAAACAACATTTTTAAAAATGCAGAAAAAATAAAATTTCCTATGCAAGCGAACATTCCATTAAATAATAAGCCCAAATCCTTTTGTATCTATATACCTGTTTTTTAAAGAACCAGTTACCTTTTAGTACGTAGTTATACCAGGTAATAAGATATCCTTTGTTACTCAGTGTAATGCGTATGACATTACACTGTCTACGAACAGTAGATAAAAATAAGGAGCCCATATGAACCGCTCGGGATATATGTTGAAAATATAAGGTATAATCGCACAGTTGCCAAACTCTCAGAGCTTACTTAAACCGATAAACCTATGGTTCAATTATACATTGAAGAAGATCTCAACGACCCCTATAATATATACACGTGAACTAAACGATATACATTTTTGATACAGGGGTATTTACGGGCTCCAAAAAATTTTTATAAATTATTAAACTCTACATGTTGATGAATCGACAGAACCAATATTATGGAATGGTCAAGTGAGCTCCGTATATCGGTACCCACTTGACCACGGAGCTCAATTGAACCTGAATTTTAACATGGGCGGAGTCCACTTTATGCCGTAGATATATATATATATATATATATATATATATATATATATATATATATATATATATATATATATATATATTGTTATGATGTATTGTTTGTTTGAATGATGAGCAATGAGTATTTTTAATAATATAATATATAGGGTTTTTATCGCGGTTCTCACAGAATTAGTTTGTAAGTACTTTTTTAAGTTATCTTTATTAGATCTACTATGAAACACAAATATATATTTAAACTAGCTAATGTAAATTTAAAATAAACTATCTTTAAATTGAAATTCTTATGAAACTAATTAAATTCTATAGACAATGTAAAATTTAAACAAACTATCTTCAAAATTAAACTAACTAAATTATACTAACAAAATTTTTGTACCTTTCTGTCACTGAATGCCTAAATAAACTGTTTTCCACTATATAGATTATAATCACCACTCAAATGTCTTCTTCTCAGCTTCGGTTATCCTTGTTTTTATGAAATTACTTTTTCCAATTATCAGCTTCCACCAATTTAAGATATTCTTCTTCACAGCATTTATAAACCACCAAGCAAACCAGCAAACAGCATTTATATTTATTCTTCTTTTCTATATACCAATATCTAATCACCAAATATATTATTTAATTTTAATATTCAATTGATACTTCTTCCATTATCCAATTATCATTTATACATAACATAATTTTTAATCTTCAATATTATTTTCTTTATACTGTTTCTTAATATTGATTTAACTCACTATATTGAACAATTGTAACTGATTGACTGCCTCTAACTAATTTTCATACTAAAAAACTCATAACTGATTGTCTAACTGAATGGACTTTCTTACTAAACTTTCTGACTGACCGACTGAATCCAAATCACCGGGTATTTATATCTTTTTGGATGTTCCAGAACCATCTGGTAAGAAATCATGTTCCATTTGTTCTATTAAATACATGTCTGAATTTTCTGGAACAAACCATTTCGCAAACAAGGCCATCTCCGGTGATCTAGAGAATTCCATACTTTTCTATTAATAATTTTGTTGACATTTAGGCTTTTCAGATCAGAATGAACACTTAAATCAGTATATATATATATATATATATATATATATATATATATATATATATATATATATATATATATATATATATATATATATATATATATATATTAAACATTTTAGACTAACATTATTATTATAACCCCACTTTATATTCCTAATTATTTAAAATGTCACTTGGAGAGTATGTATATCTGGTTGCCTAGTCACATGGCTCACTTAAATATATTTTACATTATAATTATATAAAAAAATACTTTTTGTATGCTAATTTCTTAAAAATGCCCTCACATAAATATATTTTTATAAAATTCTCTAGTATATAACTTATTAAAATAACCAAATACTTTTTAATATCTAATATTATGTAGTATATAATTTATAAATTATTTTCTTTAAACACTAATCATATCAATATATATATATATATATATATATATATATATATATATATATATATGTACATATATATATATATATGTACATATATATATATATATATATATATATATATATATATATATATATATATATATATATATATATGTACATATATATATATGTACATATATATATATATATATATATATATATATATATATATATATATATATATATATATAGATAATATATATTGTTTTAATGAAAAAGACAGCAAAGATTTGATTTCACGTTCAAAGCGTCTATGTATCTATTGATACGTATTTCGACTTAAAAAGTCTCATCAGAATAGTTATTCATAGCCGTTCTTAACGTGAAAAATAATCTTCTCTGTCTTATTAGAAGCAACAATAACATGACTTCGTTATGGACGCAATAGCGACATCTGATAGAAAAATCGGTAAGATAGTTTCGAAACAAATTCAGATTTCTGCTTTAATCTGGAGCCTTCTAAAAATTGCAAGACATGGCCAGACGATGATAAAGATATTAAAAAATATTTTTTTTAAGTCGAAATACGTATCAATAGATACATAGACGCTTTGAACGTGAAATCAAATCTTTGCTGCCTTTTTCATTTTATTCTGATCTACTCTTTATGAGTACGAGAAACAAATTCGTTAGGATTTCTGCCTAGATGAATAGACATGTCGTGGAATGCAAATTTTAGATTCCCCATGTCTCTTTTTAATATCTTTATCATCGTCTGGCCATGTCTTGCAATTTTTAGAAGGCTCCAGATTAAAGCAGAAATCTGAATTTGTTTCGAAACTATCTTACCGATTTTTCTATCAGATGTCGCTATTGCGTCCATAACGAAGTCATGTTATTGTTGCTTCTAATAAGACAGAGAAGATTATTTTTCACGTTAAGAACGGCTATGAATAACTATTCTGATGAGACTTTTTAAGTCGAAATACGTATCAATAGATACATAGACGCTTTGAACGTGAAATCAAATCTTTGCTGTCTTTTTCATTTTATTCGGATCTACTCTGTATGAGTACGAGAAACAAATTCGTTAGGATTTCTGCCTAGATGAATAGATATGTCGTGGAATGCAAATTTTAGATTCCCCATGTCTCTTTTTAATATCTTTATCATCGTCTGGCCATGTCTTGCAATTTTTAGAAGGCTCCAGATTAAAGCAGAAATCTGAATTAGTTTTGAAACTATCTTACCGATATATTGTTTTGTTTCTACTTCTTTCTTTATGTATTTTTTTATAAAAAAATTATACTTATATTTATTTTGAATTAATAAATATTGAAACAAAACATTTTTTTGAGCTAGCTCAAATTGGTAAATAATTTTAGGGGTTTACGTCATTCAATCACAGAAATGCAAAACCAATACTCAGAGGAAGCTCATAGACAAATAATTTTATGAATATTGTCGATAAGATTACAAATATGTTAACAAAGACAACTTTATACTATGTAAAACCAATACCTATGTTAACAATAGACAGACAAATAGGTATTTTAGATATTAAATGCAAGAAACAAATATTTTTTAAAAACCTATTTTAACGTATTACAAAATGACAAATTTTATGTATACAATAGATAGATTTTCTTCTTCTTCTTCTCTGCCTTTATTTATCTTTAATAACTTCCCCACCGTGGGTATGAAAATAAACTGAGATTGAAAAGAAAAATTTTTTTCAGACCCAAAATACTTAATTATTTTGTTTATATCCTATCTACTATTTCTATACTTATCTATCTAAAGTACTTACATGTCTCTGCAAATTTTTTTATTTAAAATAACGGTATATATCATTGTAATAAATGTTACTATTTTAACGCTGTTAATATCTTAACATCCTCGTCTATAATGTTAAGTAATACTTAACTCTGCGAGCGGAGGCAAGGCTTACTGGTCCAACTAGTCCGAATTGACGTGATTCCGCCCTTGCGGCTTTACTAGAGGGTAGGGAAAATTGAGATACGGGGATGAAGGACGTTCAGATGCAGGCCCTGTAAAAAGTTAGAGGTTATTGGCTTACGTTAGAAGCCGGAGAGATGTACAAAGCGAAAAGTGTGTTCTCTTCTAGTCTCTACTTGAAACGGGCCGGAAAAGAACAAAAGCCAATTTTCAAACTTACTATATATTAATAAATCGTAAATCTACAACTAATACAACAAGATATACGAGATAGCTAATTAGTGTTTTATCAGATTTTTGCGATGGGAGACGAAAACAGACTTTACTAAAGATTATAAAAGGCGGATAATCTACTATTATTTGTATTTCTCCATTGGTTAGTATTTATGTTTAGTTACCATAGCGTATTTAGGCCCTAGCTAAAGGATGCCGCCTTGTAGTCCGAACTGGAACTCAGGAACAGTCTGAATGAACTCTGGGAGCACTGTACGCTATCACGATTCTAAGAGAGACGAAAATTCGGTACTTATACTCTCTTCGTTCCCGTCAGATATGATGCCGCGCTAACTGAGCTGATCAGACCGGGACGGCTGACCGATTAGCACACTCCTAGGTCGCCTAGCACTCACTGTCCCGTTGACCCATTTTCTTCGTATTTATGTACAGCGAACCCGTACCCTCAATTACCCGTCACAGTTTGAAGTCAAGCGTCGCGTCTTACCGCTTTCCCCTAGAGTTTTTGCTGATCGTGCCATCTGCTCCACGTGTTAAAATGGATCATGCGAAGCTTTGTTGTATTATTTTCCACGAGGCTCTAAGGTGTCGTAGTTTTTAAACATTCGGAGCTGACCTGATATCGAAACTTGTCTTAAACTAGGTCGAATTGTCATTCTTTGTTTAATTTGAAATATATTCGTTAAACTGTGTAAAATGTTTTATTCTTTATTTAATTTGGAGTATATAATGATTATTTAATTAATTATAATTATTCTTTTCTAGGCTAACTACCCCTTATTTTGTTTCTTTTATTTTCTTGCTATGTTGACTTGTTACATACCGGGCTAACTGATTAACGATTGCGTTTGGGGAGTGGGGTTGTTTCCCTTGGGTATGTGGCTGATACATTACATTACTCCCTTCGCAAAAAAAGAAAAGGGCTAAGATTCCTTTTCATTTTCCAAACAATTATAATTATTCTAACTTACATATTACATTACTTATATACTACTATACTCTTTTATATTAAGTCCCAATTATTATATCATTATGTTATATTATATTGTTTCTTATAGACTATTGTGAGGTGGTCAGCGAATGTTTCGTGCTGCCTCCTCTATGGTACCTGTGTGTATGACAAGTTACCCTTGTAAAAAAAAAATTCTTATTGAAATTAACAAGTGTAAAACATTCTTAACTTATTACAGTGTTTTGTGACTACATGTGTCACTTACAACACGCTTATTCTAAAATTATTCTTTCCGATTGTAGCTCGCGTTTCTCAGGCAATCCGCGGTGTTGTTTTATTTTCATTCACTATCGGCGTATCCCTGTGGGGATTTTCCGCACTTCACTCGCGTCGTCTTGGATGTTTAATGTTCGTTTGCCAATTTCACGTACCACGTTAACTATCTTATTGATGCTGTCTGTCTTTATTGGGTTGCTCTTGCTGGGTGGTCGTCTCGGATTGATACTGCTTTGCTTTGTCGCGTTATACTTCTGATAAACTGGTATCTGGTATGCGTTTGCTGCATCTCTTTGTCCAATGTTCATCTTCTGATTCTGATTGCTCATTGCTTGTATTCAGGTTTATATTTTGTTCTTCGTCTTTTGATTTTTGATGTCGGTGTATTACCCAGGTGGTGAGATTTGTCCATAACCCTGCTATAATTATGTAGCTGCAGCCTATTGTTTGATATATTCTTAAACCATTCAGTATTACTTCACAAGCATATATAATTGTTCTATATATTAAATATACACCAATCAGGCCACTGCTGATATTTCCTAGTGTGGATAACCTTCCCCATATTCTATTGAGGGTGGAGTGAGCGATTTCTCTTAATTCATTTTCGTCAAACATTTTGGTTAATGTATACCCTTGATTTATTGTGTCTAGGCCTGCTGTCCTTCTGGTGATTATGTTCTCTACTGCTTTTCTTTCTGATCCGAAAGTAACTATTCTTTGTGATTCTTCTATTTCTTGTTGTGTGTATATTCAGCGAGCTGCTAATGGTTGTAGTGGTACCATGTCTATCAATAATTCTGTTTCTACTGTGATTTCTGTTGGATTGACGGCCTTGGTTCGGTCAGGTGCCAAGCTAATCCATTATTCTTCTACGTAGTACATCGATGGTATTAAATGGTTAAAATCTATTTCTTCAGCGTAATCTTGAATTATTCTTGTTACTGGTGACATAAATTTTGATTGGTTTAGTAGTGAGATCGGTAGTTCATGGAAACATTTGTTTGTTCTTCGTATGGTCACTGGTTTCGGTGTGCATTGCATTATGTAAAGTACTTCTCCTAGTACTCTTCCTGTGTACCTTGGCATATTCTGCATGAGTTGACTGACAGCGTTAGGTAGGGATGGTGAGATTAGTAATCTGTTTTTTTAAATTTCTCTCTTTGTTTGACATCGTCGCAGTGCTGTGTCTAGGTATAGATTTTCTATTTCTCTTTGGTATGCTTGTTCGGTGTAGAGGAATTTGCTATTAATGTAGGGTTTTACGTTTTGAGGAACGAGTGGCATACTAGGATTTATTTTGTTGTTTACAAGGAAATTTATTAGGATTCGGGAGTGTTCTGTTTGCCATACTTCTGTGTTACATATTATAGCCCTTTTGTGTAGCGTTAGAGCAAATATGTTTTTATTTTGTTCTACTATTACCAGCTCTTCTAGGGATTGTTTATTAGTGATCTTTTCACCATGCCCTCTATAAAGTTGTGACAATTGACTTTCACAACTGTTGTCTTTGTATTGTTCCCAGGTTATTTCGCCTATTGTAGATTCAAAGCAATAGCCATTGATGAATGGGCATCTTACTCCCTCTCGTTAGTTGGATTTCATTGTCGTCTATGCTTACTGAACCTTGGTAGTCGGATACTATTATTTTTACTGTTACTAGCATTACTACGTCTTCCCACGTTCTACCATTTTCTTGATATAGTATCCCGTAGCATTCGCCGTTTTCTTGAAGGCTGCCATGTGTTGTGATTGGCGCTGAGGTGGTCCCATTTAGTGTTATTTGCCCTATGGTTTTCTTGTAAAGTTGTATTGATCGGTAGCGGTGAAGATTTCGGCATTCTTTTGCTCCTATCTTCTCAATGTAATTGTCTAGTCCTCCATCGACTATGGAAGTGTGGCTGTACATCCCACAGTGGAACATGAGTCTCTCCACTGTGATGAGGCAGGTCATTACTCTTTGCGCCTCGAATACGTTCCTTTATCTGCACTGTGACATTCTCTTTGTTGTATGACGTCTCTGGTGGTGAACAGGGTTTGACTTCCCTTAAGAATATGGCGGTAATGTTTGATCTGTGGTCATTGCAGTCGTAAGCTATTAGTACTTCTGCCTGGTTTGTGGTTGCTGCTGCCAGGAATATGATAGTTAACAATGTAATCGGTTTTGGAATGGTATCCATGGTTTTCTTTGCGGTTTCTGTAACAAATTGCACTGTTATTACTGCCCGAGCAGTCGCACTCCCGTAAGCAAACTTTATCTAGCATTAGTACCTTCTACGCGTAAGTGCAAAGCGCATCTTAACCCATAATTACAAGTACAGCTGCTGATTGTAGACAGTTGTAGCGATAGCTTTACATAGATCTGACTTATAAACTAGCATACATTGTATTGCACATTAGTATGCCTTATGAACATAACTAATAAATGAAATTGATAGCTAAGTACTTATTAAAAGATTATATTGATAATTGGAACTTTGTATTTTTAAACGATTACAATATACTATATGATCTTTCTGTTATATATACACCCTGTATAGTTGAGTCTTATATTTTTAATTTTCAACTTGTCAGCACTTATTGTTTACCCTATCATATGTGTACGGAGTTCTGCTTTACCTGAAAAATATTTTAATTGACCCTATCTTCAAATGTATTCCTTAAAATTCAAGATTATTACTTTTCCTTAATATTTCCCCAACAAATTTTGATTTCCCTTTAAAAATAATTCCAAGATAGAATTTATCTTAATTTCTTTATCAAAAGAAAATAACCCGTTATTCTCAATTTTTCAAATAATTATGATATTTATGTTTCAAGAATATTTAATTACAGTTTGCTGTGGCTGCTAATATTTTATGTACTTACGTTGTTGAAGAAATTGGATACTGACTAATATTATGAACTCTTGATGTTTGTTACTAACTACATTTTTTTAATTGTTGACGATTTCTAAATTTGACATTTAATTTTTATCCCTTTTTTATTATTATTATTCTGACTCATTTTTTATCTTATTTTCCATGTTGATAGGAATCCAAGTCTGTCAACCAGATTTAGACATAGCAGTAATGGATGGCGTATAGAACCGTACCAATCCAGCTTCCTATTCTTTACTAATCAGCAGAGGCTTAGACCCCTATTAACCTTAAATTAATTTACTTATTTCGCTTCCTTATTCCTTGCTTATTCTTATTATATAATATTAATCTTGTATTCCTATTTTCCTTTTCTTTATTCTTCATTTAGTGATTTATTTTCCCACGTTAGTCTTTAACTATTTTTGTTTGATTCTCGAGCCTGTCCTATTTATGTTTTCAAAAATTATTTTCATTGAACTCTATTTATATTTAACTGTGAATAATTATATTACCTGTGTTTGGTCTTTCGTTCCTTGTTGCTAATGGCGAATTTTCTTACCTATTAACATGTGTACTTCTATTGGGAAGGGTACGACCATATTCCAACCCGTCGTTACATTGGTACTGGATTGCAAAACCTACCATTTCTGCAGTTATTTGCTTTCCATATTTTCTGATTATGGGAGCTAGCATTTTCCGTGATAATGCGGTATGTCGGTAGAGGATTGTGTCACAGGCACAATAATTTCTTACGGGGGGTGAACAAGGTTTAGAAACACTAAATAATATGTTAGGAGATGATGTGGGGTATTTGCAAACATTATTGAATGCACATCGGTACTGTAGTACGTTCCAACAAGGCAAGTAAGATTCTATTAGTTCGATGACATACGGAAATTGCTGATATGATATAGGGAATTTAGCTGTCTCGTCTGAGAATCTAAAACCGACGTCTACTTTGTCGTACCAGATGTTTCGGCGTTTTTTTGCCTTTTTTAGACGCCATTTTAGCGCTCTGATTCGGCGTTTTTCCTTCCTTCTTTCCATATATATTTGCTGTTCTGGGGGCGGTCTCCACGCGAGCGTCCTTGCGCTGGGTGCCTTGCCTAATTTGTCTTTTTGAATTCGCAGGTCAATTTCCTGAAAATTCCTCTCTGCACATTTGCATAATATGCTATAAGCTGGCATTGTATAGCGGGAACAGCTTCCATTGACTACTTCTATTACTATGGGAAACCAGTATGTGGTATTTACTAACCTGTTGGTAACACCACCAATAATATGTTCGCCTCGGCAAACATTAAATTCTTGTTTTATTTAAGTGATTGTGTCGGGATCGGTGATTACATCGCCACTGAAAATGTCGTTCGCTAGTGCGTTTGACATTAGAGCTATTTCACAATAGCAGAAAACAGCCAGTGCTGTTTCTCTGAGTTGGGGGTCATTTATGAGGTCGTTAACTTTAGAAGTCGCTGCCTCATTGTCTAAAACGTCGCCATGAAAAAGAAAATTTTTGGTCGCCTTCCATTTCAGTGTTTTATAACACTTCCGTTCCTAGAAATAATGGTACATGCTATACGGGTGATAATGTGAATGTCATTAAAGGACAGTTTATTTATAATAAGAACACAACAGACGAACGAGATAATCAGCTGAGCATATTACGTTAGTTTCTTATTGTTATAATGTATATTTTTGACTTATACCTAGTAATGATATCCCTCTATATCGGATTTCTTACTTTATTGAATTCCTTGTTAAAATATTAGCATTATTCGAGCGTCCGTCTCTTGTAATACCAAGCTTTTAACTTTTCTTATAGTTGTTTTGATATTTTTATTGATCTACATCTTCGAAAAACATTTCTGCGTTCTCATCATTCTATGTTATTATTGTTTTCTCATTGTTATTTCTTATTCTGTTGTATGTGTTCCATCCTTTCTTTTTCGTTTTGTGGAATATGCAGCAACATTTTCGTTCGGGCTTATTGCCTAGTCTTTTCCTTATTCGTTCTGATCTTTTTGGTTGGCTGATATCTCCCTGACATCCTTTTCTTTTTCTCGGTGGTTTGTTAAGTGTAATTCCTGGTCTCCATAATGCCAGTGTTGCCACTTTCGAAGGGTCAACTCCTTCTTCTTCCGTTTTTTATTTTTCGGATTCTCCTATTTCTTTTTCTTCCTCCGTGCAGTAATCATTTGTTTCATTCTCGTAATATTTTTTTAACCTGTTCACGTGCACTACCTGTCTATTTTTTCCCCTTTTTTGTACCCACTGCATCCGTTACTGGTCCGATTTTTTCGATAATTTCAAATGGTCCTATCCATTTTTTCTGTAACTTCTTTTAAAGACCTGTCGTGCTACTTAAGTCTCTCAAATATACCTTTTCTCCTCCTTCAAATTCTTTAATTTCTGTGTTTTTATTGTATCTTTTTATCCTTGATTCTTTAGCTTTTTCTATATTTTCCTGTGCTTTTTTTATGCTCTATGCCTTGGTCTGCTATTATTTTTATGGGTACTCCATACCTCAAGATAAATTTTTCGACCAATGATTTGGCTACTGTTTCGGCTTATTTTATTCTGTATTATGTATCCTTCTATGTAGTTGCTTAATTCGCATTGTAAGTCAATATATGTCTGTTCCCATTTTCATCCATGTACCTGTTTATGGGTTCCTTGTTTATAATTGAGTGCTTATGCCTTTGGCAGTCTTCGCATCTCTTCACATTTCACATTTTTCTCAACATTTCTTCGTAATTCGTTTCAGAAATAGTATTTCCTTATATTTCTGTACTATATATCCTATTTATCCTTCCTGTAACATGTGGAAGTAGTTAATTATAACTCTTCTTGACTGCTTCTCTTATACTATATTATGTATTGCTTGTATTATGTTTATCTTGTACTATACAAATTTTTATACCTTTTCCTTAAAAAAATTTTTTTTTTTTTAATCTTTTCGTATTTTATTAAGAATTGGCTGATTCTTATTTTTCATCTCTTTTTATTCTCATTTTTCATTATTATCATTTTCTTTATAATCTTCTGCACTCACATTTGTGAGCCAAAATCTCAACAAGTCTCCTAATGGTATTTCTGAAGCATAAATCCTTAAAATAAATTTGTTTTCCTTCGATAAATCGGGGAATTCCATAACGGGGACGTATTAGATATATCTTGGGCTTATTAAATGCTTCTTGACATTCAGTAGTCCACTTTCTAGTCACTAAACTTTACTTTCTTCCTAGATAATCTGTGACGTGGTGCGGCTATTTCCGCAAAATTGCTTTTTCTTGCATTCTGAGGTGTAAGATACTGTTTATTCGAAAACTTATGTCCAAAGAGTTCCTCTTCTAGCAAACATGAACATATATCTGTTCATCGATTTTTCTTCTCTATCAAAAAAAATTCCACACTTGTTAGTTCTTCTTGCATCGTAAATAAAATTTTAAATATACGGATCATAATAATAAAATATTTAACCTGGTCAGTTATATTGTACTCATTTCAAAGTTTATGGACTTGCTTACTACGTACATTCCAACTCTATCAAATATCATCTAGACTATTAACCTAATGTCATTATGTAATGTTTACATTAGGAATACTGTGTTTGCTATCGTACTAAAATATTATAGGTATGGTTTTTTGTTTGATTTCTCGTTTTTTACAAACTAACTTTTGCTTTGTACATATGGGTCTTTTCCCAAATAAAAAACATCTGCATATTTTGCATTTTTTTTTCGATGGGCCTTTGTTCTTCAAATATTAATGGTTTTTACCGTGCTTAATAGTTGTTCGACTGTTTTTAACTCTTTGCTTTGTTTTTCTTTCTACTTTTGTATCTTCGGAATACAACTTCTAATTTATGTTTCTGGATTATTTACATTTATAATTCCTATAGGTAACATACCCTTAATCGGTTTATCTATTGATCAATCTGTTACAACAATCGCATTTTTGACAATAAGCTCAGCTGCAGGCCAGACGATATTCCCTCTATCTTTATAAACATTCTTCACCAAAATACATACGAAAAAAAAAAAGACTCCAACTGTTTAACAACATTTGGTTTTCCCAACAATTTCCATCACTATGGAGACAATCCTTAACGATTCCTATCAAAAAAAGACGATCAATCCCCAACCACGTTAAACTCATACAGGACAATCTCTCTCACCTGTACATTATGTAAACTTCTAGAAAAAACAATTAGTAAAAGATTACTTTGGTACATTGAACAAAATAGTATTCTCGACCAATTTTAATCAGGCTTTAGACCAAATCGATGCACCATGGACAATCTTCTACTTCTTCGATCCACAATTATGCATGCACTATTTAACAAAAATGAAGTAATTGCAATCCCCCTTGATATCGAAAGCGCTTTTGATTCTATACCGATTTCTTTGATACTAAACAAACTAAGTCAGATCGTACAACCTCAAATATCCTCTCATCATACAACCAAAAAAGGGTCTGTTCTAAGCAGCATACTATTTTTCCTTTGTATAAACGATTTAAGTTCCTTTATAATGATTCTGTACAATACGGAATATATGCTGACGACATAATATTAGTCTGTCATGGAAAGGTCACATCCACCACAAACACTTTACTACAGAACACGGTAAATAAGATAAACAAGCCGCCCCAAACTTGACTATGGTAGCATTCTCTACATTTCCTCAAGTAAATCACTACTACGTTCACTAAATATAGAACACACGAAGAATGTTTCGAACTTCTACTTCATCTAAGACCACAACAACTTCTACTGCTGTTTTTCGCTAGAGTTTCAGCAAATCCCACAAACCCCACAAGAAATCTCATCTATAATAGACAACTACCAGTTACTAATAATTCTAGAATGATACCGTCCACTATACAAATGTCAATTCCGTATTTATATGATACCAATCTATTGTCCAACACAAACACTTTCAGGGTCCATCAAACTTCTCCATGGATATGCAAACTTCTGAATCTTAATATCGAGTATGATATGGTGAATTTAAGAAGTTAAAAAAATAAATATATAGAGAATATAATTGATTGTTAAATAAAATAAAATTAGAATTGTAATCTCAAGTAAAATCAACTGTTAAAATAAGGTCTTAATTAGTATTTATTTTTCAAGCAAAATTATTTAAGTTGTCCTCCCTTTTATTGATTATAAAAGCGATTTACCTACCTTTTATGGCCTCTTGGAATTTTAGGTTTTAGGACGGGATTGTTATGAAGCTATTTTCTCGCGATAAAAAAAATCTACTTGCTACAACAAGATTTGTGCTACAGCAGAAAAAATTATTTTGTACTTAAGGGACCTGATGGAAATTTTTCAAACTGGTTTATTTTTGCTTATACCCTAAAAAATTTTCAAAATTTATCGAGGGTCTATATGTCTTGGGACGAAAAACGTCACTAGAGAAAATTTTTTTTTTTTTTCAAGAAAAGAAAATCCTGCACACAAAAAAATATTTACTAGATACTTTACGCTGTTGCTATACTAAAAAAAAATTTTTTGCACTGGCGATAGCAAGATTTCAACTATATAGTTGAACTATAAAACTCGAAAAAGTTTACAGAAAAACTTGAAAAATTGCCTTAATCGACCCTATCTTCCGATATTTTTTCCCTAAACCGGAAACTGCTGTCACCACTGTAATACGGCCGGGAACGACCGCTGTCACCACTGTAATAAACGCTGTTAATATTTTAACATCCTCGTCTATAATGTTAAGTAATACTTAACTCTGCGAGCAGAGGCAAGGCTTACTGTGCAACTAGTCCGAACTGACGTGATTCCGCCCTCGCGGCTTTACTAGAGGGTAGGGAAAATTGGGATAAGGGGATGAAGGACGTTCAGATGCAGGCCTTGTAAAGAGTTAGAGGTTATTGGCTTACGTTAGAAGCCGGAGAGATGTACAAAGCGAAAAGTGTGTTCTCTTCTAGTCTCTACCTGAAACGGGCCGGGAAAGAACAAAATCCAATTTTTAAACGTACTATATATTAATAAATCGTAAATCTACAACTAATACAACAAGATATACGAGATAGCTAATTAGTGTTTTATCAGATTTTTGAGAAGGGAGACGAGAAGAGACTTTACTAAAGAGTATAAAAGGCGGACAATCTACTATTATTTGTATTTCCCCATTGGTTAGTATTTATGTTTAGTTACCTTAGCGTATTTAGGCCCTAGCTAAAGGATACGGCCTTTCGGATAGAGACGAAAATTCGGTACTTATACTCTCTTCGTTCCCGTCGGATACGAGGCTGCGCTAACTGAGCTGTTCACACCAGGACGGCTGACCGATTAGCACACTCCTAGGTCGCCTAGCACTTACTGTCCGTTGACAAATTTTCTTCGTTTTATTATTCTTATTATTTTCCACGAAGGTCTAAGGTGTCGTAATTTTTAAACATTCGGAGCTGACCTGATATCAAAACTTGTGTTAAACTAGGTCGAATTGTCATTCTTTGTTTAATTTGAAATGTATACGTTAAACTGTATCGAATTTTTTATTCTTTCTTTAATTTGGAGTATATAATGATTATTTAATTAATTATAATTATTCTTTTCTAGGCTAACTACATACTATTACATTAGACGAGGTCCAAGACAGAATTAAGATTAACGGAATCAGCATAGACAACATCAGATATGCTGATGATACCGTCTTAATAGCAAGCAACGCACACGAACTACAAAATATAATAAATGCGCTAGTTCACCACAGCGAAATGTTCGGTTTACATCTAAACGTTTCCAAAACTATAACTTTAGTATTTTCAAAGACACCAATAAACGTACAGGTGTATGCCAAGGGTCAAATAAACAGGTAAATTCCATAAAATATTTGCAAACAAATATCAATAGTCAGTGTAATCCAAAAAAAGAAATCCTATCAAGAATTGAACAAGCAAGAAAAACATTCATGAGCATTAAAACATTTTTTACAAGATCAGACCTTAGTCTACAGCTTAGAATCCTAATGATCAGATGTTACGTTTTTTCTGTCTTACTGTATGGCTGTGAAATTTGGACAATGGACTCTGAAATAGAAAAAAGAATAGATGCCTTTGAGACGTATATATACAGACGTTGAGGATTCCATGGGTACAAAGAGTTACTAATGTTGAGGTACTTCGTCGCATGTGTAAACAAAAAGAATTACTAAGAATAATCAAAGATAGGAAAATGTAATACTTGGGTCATGTGCTGGGGGGCGAAAGATATGAATTACTTCAAGTTATACTGGAAGGAAAAGTACAGGGCAAAAGATCAGTAGGAAGACGCCAGAACTCGTGGCTGAAAGACCTGAGGAGATGGTTCGACCGCTCATCCGCAGAGATCTTTCGCGCAGCAGTTTCCAAAACTACAATTGCCATTTGGATCGCCAACTTTCGAAAGGAGACGGCGAAATGAGAAGAAGAAGAAGGCTAACTACCCCTTATTTTGTTTCTTTTATTTTCTTGCTATGTTGACTTGTTACATACCGGGCTAACTGATTAACGATTGCGTTTGGGGGACGGGGTTGTTTCCCTTGGGTATGTGTCTGATACATTACTGTGGCTGATGTTAAATATACTCCTAATATTGCCATTCTCTATGTGCCCTAATCTGTAGCTGTTTACACCATCTGCTGTTTGCACGACATATAGACCTTCCAATGCTGGCAGCAATTTGGCACAAACACCGTTATTTAAATTGGACACTCTTAATGCTCTCACCATTACTTTATCACCTTGTTGAAATGGTACAGGTCTTCTTCGCCGTTATCTTGGCTTTCTTTGGATGTATTTTATTCCACTTCTCCTTAGTCTTGTAGTTACTTTGTTTATTACTTTTTAATATCTTCTTTCTGTTTTTTCTTCCCATCGTCTAGTCTTCCCTTCATCACATACATTGGAGATTCTTTGGTGATTGTGTTTGGAATAGAGTTTATGTATTCTCCTACTTCTTCCACCTTTCTATCCCATTCTGTATGTTGTCTGTTAAATGCAATTCGTAAAAACTTTGTTGCTTCCTGTATATATCTTTCATATGGATTACTTTGAGAATGTCTAAAACTTATAAATACAGTGTCCATTTCTTTTTGTTGTAGCTCACCTGTAAATCTATTGTTTCTAAAATACGTAGCCTAATCTAGCAGTATTTTCCTCGGTGTTCCAACTTCTTCTATAAAATTGTCCATTTTTCCTAATATTTAATTTCCTTTTGTTGGTTGACAAGAAAATAATTTTACAAATTTTGAAAAAATATCCACCATCACCAAAATGTGCTTATATCAACGGGGAATGCTTATCAGTTTGCTCAAAATATTGATGGCTACTGGATCTAATTTTTGGCAAGGTGTTATATTTTTAGGTATGTTTTCATTTTTTAAATTCCTTGACTTATATTTTTGGCAGACCTCACATCTTTTTACGATGTCCTTTGCCAACTTATGATCGCCTTTGCAAATATAATTTTCTTGGAACACAAGAAATATTTTCCTGCTTCCTACACGTCACTTGTTTCACATATTTTGATAGCCAGTTGGTCCGTAATCATATATAATTCTCTTTCCTCTGTTCTTTTTATATAAATTCCATTTTCTTGTGTTGCTCTGTTTTTTTATGTTCTGCTAGATTTTCTTGGTCTCTCATGATCTGCTTTAAATAATAGATTCCGTCGTCGTCTCTTAGAATATTCATTCCAACCTGAAATTCCATTTTGTCTTCTTTTTTGAAATACTTATCCCTGGTGAGAGCATCGGAAATGATATTATATTTTCCTCTGATATATTTGAAATCAAAATCATCTCTTGTAGTAATAAAATGCCACGATGTACTCTGTTATTTACTACTCTATTGTTCATGATGTTAACGAGAGTGGCATGATCTGTTTCAATGGAGAACTTTGATCCCAATAGATAAAATCGTAGTCTATTTACGCAGAAAAGAATACTGGCAAATTCTAGCTCGGTTGCGCTATATCGTCTTTTGTATGTTTTCGTTACTCTGGACACAAAGCACATTGAAACTTCCATTTCTACTTATATTTGGGATAAAATCCCTGAAAACTTATTCATCGAAGCGTCTGTTCGTAAAATAAATAGTGCTGTGTATATCGGATGGTATATCTTACTTCCACGTGCAAATTCAATCTTGAGATTTTGAAATGCCTCTTCCTGCTCTTTGCTCCATTTCCATTTCTCATTTTTCTTTAACCGACCTATCAATATTAATGGCAGTTCCTTTTGGCTGATATCTGGGGTGAGCTTCTTAAAATAGTTGATCATTCCCAAAAATCCTCTCAGTGTCTTTAAATTTGTTGGACGTGCGTATTCTTCTACGATCTTGACTCTCTATTCGTCTAGACTTATGCCTTGCCTGTATAGTTTGAACCCTAAGTAAATCACATCCTTTTGAGGGAACTTGCATTTTCTTATGTTTAATTTTAAACCTGCTTTATTCAATTCTTCTAGAACTATCTTTATATGATTCATATGGCTGGCAATATCATGGGAATAAATCAACAAATCATCGATATAATGTAAAACAAAATTACCGTGTTTATTTAAAATCGTGTGCAATGCCCTTACCAAAGCCGCGCATGCACTTTGTAATCCAAATGGCACTATTCTATATCTATATACCACTCCGTCGACAGAAAAAGCCGTGTAATCTCTACTTTTATTGGCTAAAGGAATTAGCTAGAAACTATGTTTTAAGTCCAATTTAGTAAAAAAACTAGATCCTGTGATTCTACCAAAGATTGAGTCGATATTCAAAGGAACTTCGTATTGCGGCACTGTACGTAAATTTAAATTGCACGCATCTAAACAAATTCTTATATCCCCATTACATTTTTAACAGTGACTACTGTATTTATGTATTGTGAATCACATTTGTTCCTCTCCTTCTTCCTTTAAACCTTTTTCCATTATCTCCTCTCCAAATTTTATTTAAAAAAAAATTAGAAAAATCCTGTAAGAAAATATATATTTTCCAGTACACTTTGTCTGGTTATTGGTTTTTCTGCTTTGCCTCACAAGTTGGGTGACAATTGTTTTCTTTCTACTTCTTTCTTTATGAATTTGTTTATAAAAAAATTATACTTATATTTATTTTGAATTAATATAATTAATGAAGCAAAACTTTTTTGGGGCTAGCTCAAATTGGTAAATGAATCAGGGTTTTACGTCATTCAATCACAGAAATGCAAAACCAATACTCAGAGGAAGCTCATGGTTAAATAAAATTCAAAAATAAAATATAACCGTATATTAAAAAAATGTTTCTACTAAAGAAATAAACACAAATTTTATGACAGTATAAATTGCAAAAAACAAACAATTTATGAAAAGAGTAAGTAATTAAATATAAAAAGACATACAAAAAATTATCGCAGGTTATTTTAAAATAGAAACTTACCCAGTATAGATACAATAAAGAATTGTGTTTGCAAGAAATAATTTAAAAATATTACAAAATTGTTTATGTAAAAGTTCCTGTCAAGTTCCTGTTATGTATGTATTTTATATATTTGTTTGCAAAATTAATTTTCGTTCCATACTTATCCAATTCATCCACTCCAATGACAATATCATATTTCATGTCCTCAATTATAAAACAAATTATCAAATATTCTTTATTTTTAAATCTCAATCTCTCAAATCGAAATCTTTTTTGAAGTAGCACTCATTAACCTTATTCGAGAAATATTATACTTTTGGGAATTTAGTCCTAAAATTTCGCACGTGTTCAATCTTTTTTCCAACTGAAGTGACAACTTTCCTAGAGTGAGTATATATTCCTGAATTTAATTTTATCAAAGTGTTTAGTAAGTCCCAAAAAGGCGGCCCTGCTCTGTTGTTTTCTACTTTCACATTATCTATTTCTTGGTGTCCTTTGTTCATCTTCTTCTCTGATTAAACGTAGGTTGTTTATTTCTCTGTTTTGTGTTCTTCCTTGTCCATTGTTGTTGTTATTTTGGTTTCCTCTATTAAAATTTTCCCGTCCTGGATTTGGCTGATGTGGTTGTGTGTTATAATTTCTCCCATTGTTTTGAAATGTATTTCGCTGATATTTATTTCTATTTTGCTCATTTCTATTTTGATGAAAATTGTTTAGATATCTTAGTCCTCCATTATCCCTATATCCATTGTAATCCTCGGTAAGGATTGTCATTACGAGCCGGTCTGTAGTTTAGTGTGCTGTTTGGTTGGTTGTTTCCATAGTTTCCGGGTTGCCTACCTATCCTTCTTTCTTTTCTTCCGGCCTCTCGTACAGCTAAGAACTGACATAAACTGTCCATGTCCCTATATCCTTGCAAGGTGACGTAGTCAATTCAACTAGCTGTTCTTCCGAATAATTATAATTTAAGTAAACAAAAAGAGAAATCAAACGATTTCTACTTAGCGAAACCGAATTCAAAACTTAACCACTGTGTTTCCTAAAATTTGCGAAACAAACAGCTGGATAAATTACTCGGCAAGGGAATATAAAATTGCATTAAACAAGCCGTTCATCCTAGTCAAAATTCGTAGTGAATTCAGTTTCTGGTACTTCAAACGAAGTAAATAACAAAACAGAATGACGGTATTAGATTTTTGTTTTGATACAGTGCAGAAACAACCGCTGATACGTATTTCGACCTTCTTAGGTCTCTTCAGAACGGTATAGTTAAAGCTCTGAACCAAAACATCTCTCCCGTCCTAGACAATAGTTATTATAATAACTATATACGGACGTAACTATAGTAGAAACCCTCAATTCAGAAGAGTGATATCATAGTTTAAACGCCGAATATCCTCAAGTTTAAATGTACACAGCGGCCCTCGAAAACTGCCTGTTTTCTCGATTGCAATTTGCGTTTCCTCATAAGAAATTACAGAATATTTAAAGTAGTATATTTATTTGTGCTTCTCTATAGAAAAACTGACCAGGAGTTGTTGTACAGTGTAGCCAATTTTTGTTCACAAGTAGTAATTATGGTCATACAAAACCTGTATTCTTCCACGCAGCGATTATTACCGTCATAAAAAAACCAAAAAATATTATTTTTTCAATAGTAAAAATTAAGTACAAAATTGTAATTAAATAAATTTTATTTATATGTTTCGTTTCGTTACATATTTAAAATTATAAAATAAAAATCGATATTTTAAAACAATATTTTTCAATCGTTTGGCAACTTTGGAATTAGCGACGGAATTATGACCCGCAGAAATCCGTAAAACTAGTTTTTGTCGAGCAAGTGCCCAGCAACCATAGTTCATTTACATAGGCGTTTCTAAGGGTAGGGCATGTGTTGCATTTTGTGAATATATTTTATGCGATAAGTTTGTGTTTTTGATAATACGAGTGTTATAGTTTGTCGTTGTATAGTACATTTTTAGTTATATTCTGTGATTATTTGGTTTGAGTTTTATTGGAGTTGGACGAAAAACCGAGTTGTTCCAAGAGAAGACAGCAAAATTCTGATGTTGATTCCAAAAATGAAAAGCCGCAAAAAAGACGGAAAATGTTAACGTCCAAAGAGAAGGTAATGATACGAAACGTTTATGAAGGAATTGTCGGCAGAAAAATGGCATTAAATGTTAGCTAAGCGGTCGACATTTGTAGCAGTTTAACAAAAGTATCCGTTAGCTGTATTTATCGTGTACTTAAAAATACATCGAAAAATAAAAAGCAAGAAAAAGATAAAACTAGAGGTAGGAAAAGCATTGTTTTCGATGACGAGACAAGGAATATTATACGTCGAAAAATTCATTCATTTTATTTTCGGAGTGAAATTCCAACACTGAAAAAAAATTCTCAAGAGCTCAAAAAAGATGACTCTTTACCCAAGATATCTCATAGGGTCTTAATCAGAACCATGCGCGAAATGAACTTTCGATATGTAAAACGCAACAGAAAAAGTATGCTATTAGAAAAAAATGAAATTATTCTATGGAGAAGAAAATATTTAGAAGAAATACGAAAAATTCGCAGCACTGGATGCAAAATATATTATTTGGATGAAACCTGGATTAACGAAGGTCATACAGTTGAAAAAGTTTGGCAAGATTTAAATGTCAAAAGTAAACGCGAAGCATTTATAGAAGGCTGGTCTACAAGATTAAAAGCTCCATCAGGAAAGGGACGGCGTTTAATCATCACCCATATAGGAAGTGATACAGGGTTCTTTGATGATTCTTCAATTTGAGTCGAAAAAACAGGTGATTATCATAAAGAAATGACTTCCGAAGTATTTGAGCGCTGGTTTAAGAGAATCTTACCAAAATTGGAATCTGGGTCTGTGGTTGTTATGGACAATGCGCCATATCATAGCCGCAGACTAGAACAATAACCGACGACGGCATGGCGGAAAGGGAGAATTCAAGAATGGATTACAGAAAAGGGGATTGCATACGAAGAATCAATGCTCAAAATTTAACTACTTGACATTGCACGGTTAAGGAAAAGTGAATTCTTAAATATGTTGTGGATGAAACTGCAAAAGATTATGGTGTCAAAGTTCTACTTCTACCACCTTATCATTGCGAACTTAATCCCGTTGAACTTATCTGGGCGCAAGTGAAAGGAAAAGTAGCACGCAATAACAAAACGCTCATATTAAACGAAGTTAAGGAACTTTTGATTCAAGCAATTATCCATGTAACTCCAGAGAAATGGGCTAAATGTATAGGCCACATAATTAAAGAAGAATATCGTATGTGGGAACTTGACACTCATGTCAAAGTTTTACTAGAGCCTATTATAATTACACCAGGTGAAGATAATGACAGCGATAGCTGCACTGCATCTTCAGATTTAGACAGCGAATAATATTTTCTAATAGTTTAGTAGGCATCAGCATAAAAAACCAAAAACCAAAAAAAAAGAGAAGAACATAGTAAGTGTGTATAGTGTTTGTGTTTAAATAGAAAAGTACAATGTTTTGTTACATCCAAAATTATTTTTATTTTGTTTTTATAGAATTTTATTTTATTTTATAGGATTTTATTTTGTTTTGTTTTATACTGTTTAAGTGTTTTGTTTATTTTATTTAATGGGACAATATGGCTCTTGGCGAACACCCATTTAAAAAAAAGTGACGCGCCACAAGACATACCTCTCGGGTGGTGTGGAAACTGTCTTAAAATTTGTTTTAAAACAATTTCATTGTGTAACTCTTTAAGGACGGGTCACGTCAAAAGACGTTTTAGCGTAACTTCCGCGACAGCCTGGTGGCATCAGTAAGCTTTCTGCAAAATTACTTGTTTTTTATAGCTTTTTGTTTGTGGCATTCTGTATTTTTAGGAGACTGTATGGAATAAGCCACAAAATATTTATTTATAGGTTTAATTTACTGATTTTTCGATCTCTATATAAAGACCTCGTTTTCAAATATACAAGTGATAGTAATATTTATTTTTCTATGGCTTTTTGCTTGCCGTTCTGTATATTTAGAAATAATGTTGGGAATAAGTAACAATATATTTAATTGAAATGTTTAATTTACTGACGTTTCGATCTCTATATAAAGAGATCGTTTTCAAATATACAAATGATAGCAATATTTATTTTTCTGTGGATTTTTGCTTGTGGCATTCCGTATTTTTAGGGAGAATTTTGGAAATAAGCCACAATACATCTATTTACATGTTTATTTTACTGACGTTTCGATCTCTAGTACAGAGACCGTTTTTAAAGTTAAGAAAAAAAAGAAAATAATATAAGAATATATACATATAAAATAATAAACAAATAAAATAAATATAACTATAATTTATATCTTTAAAAACGGTCTTTGGATATAGAGATGGAAACTTCAGTAAAAACCTGCAGATAAATATATTGTGGCCTATTTTGAACAATAATATGTAAACAATATAATATAATTAACGTTAAAATAAAAGTGAGTGTACGCCACTGGATTTTCATACGACTTTCCTCACTTCTACGACTTCAAACGATGACTCACTCTCCCAAATAGTGAAATTAGAGTTTACGCCATCTAAAAACAAAAAGAGAAATCAAACGATTTCTACTTAGCGAAACCGAATAGCGAAACCAAATCTTAACCACTGTGTTTCCTAAAATTTGCGAAACAAACAGCTGGATAAATTACTAGGCAAGGAAATCTAAAATTGCATTCCACAAGCCGTTCATCCTAGTCAAAAGCATCCTAGCCTTTGGTTCAGAGCAGTAACTATACCGTTCTGAAGAGACCTAAGAAGGTCGAAATACGTATCAGCGGTTGTTGCTGCACTGTATCAAAACAAAAATCTAATACCGTCATTCTGTATAATTTAAGTATTGCCCACTGGCGTATACTTGTAATGCAAATCTCTCTTCAAATATTCCTAGTTTTTCATCATACTTCCCATTTTGTAGTTCACTATTCACGACCATCTGTTTTTCTTTTCCCCAATAATATTTCAAAAATTTCCTTTCAAAATTTTCCCCATCTTGTAATTTATTTTGCTTACTCTTGAACCATAATTGTGCTCCTTCCTACAAAAAAAAAATTATTGAGGTCTTGTAAAGTAGCGTCGATATACAGATGCTACTTTGCAACACTATACAGATGCATAATATTGATGGTAAAAGCATAATGTATGGATGCCAAAATGATAGCAGGATGTATATATATATATATATATATATATATATATATATATATATATATATATATAGATCTAGCGGTTAATGGGGGCTCCGTACTAAAACGGTATTATACTAACTCCAGGCGAATATACATCGTGTATATTATTATCTGGGTAGCGCTTTATGTGGACTCCGACCAACACGTCGGATTAAGTGGACTCCGTAATAGGTTAAAACACTTTTGGGATCCGTATACATTTCTTTGCGTATAGAACTAAACTCCTCCGATGTTGCCAATAATTTGATTAGTCGTAGATTTTTAAATTTTACAGCAGGTACGTTTTTGAACTTCAAATTTATTTAAATATCAATCAATTTAGTCATCGAGCAATTTCACGAATAGGTACTTGGTTAATGTAGTTAAATATTTTATGGTGGTTATTTATATTACTTGCTTTAATTATTTTCAAACTTAAAAAAGTATTTATTATAAACTTGGAAATGGCTAGTTTTCGTTTAATTTATTATTATTTTTTGTTAAAATGTACATGCACTTTTAAACATTTAGTCTCTAAATGTACTAACATCGAGTAGAGTAGTCGTGTAACAGTTTAAGAAAGTAGAAGCCCTTCGGTAGGATTATAATAAACTACATAAAATTAAAAGAAACTCTGTAAACAGGAGATCTTTGTAATTTTTCAATTGCTGCAATTTATGACGTGCAATATTTGTTTCATAAAGTAGTTAAATTTAAACTATAATAATTTATGGGAAGCGTTTAAAGAAGTAATCGCTAACCTTAATTAGAATACGGCACAATAAGAAGATGAAACTTACTGTATTTTTACTTATTATATTCACAAAAAGAATATCCAAAGTAAAATTTAACACGTTTTAATGGAGTTGTAGTGAAATTTGACTTCTTATTAAGATACCGGATCCTGTAAAATTTTAAATGCATTAAATCTCCCGTAAATTATTAAACTTATTCTTAGAATAAAATAACAAACTTCTTAGTAATTAGGTACAATATACCGTTCACAATTATGTGATAATGTGTAGGTGTCAAGATTGCACGGTCATGTGCCATAAGGTTTCATCTTTCATATAAACATCGATAGTTTTTAACTTTGGGTGTATCTGATTCCACCGTGTTGTAACCGATCCAACTTGAAAAGTGTTATTTTACATAAAATTAGCACGTTGGTCCTAATAATGACCTATAGATATACATTGTTAAAAATTGTATACATTTATCAATTTAAAACGTTTTTTGTCGTCTTCTGATCTTCATCTCCATTCGTTCCTAATTAAGCACATGTTATCCACAGGATACCTCTCTCATTTTTAAATTATTACTCTTTTTGCCTTTTGCCATGGTTTTCTTTATTTTGTTTATTCATATCGTTTTTACTCATAACAAATATTGGGTAGATTATTGTATCATTAAACTTTCTCCTTATATGTCCGTATCATATAAGTTGTCTAGTTATTTTAGTGTATATAATGTCGTATGTTAATTCCATTTTGTTTAACAATAAAACAGCAAAACTTCTACAAAATTATTTCTATCTTATCACTACAGCTGTTTAGGAGATTGCCTTTCTCAAGTCTCAAGTTTCTCGAATCCATCAATCATCCATTGTATTTCTTATAGTTTCATTTAAATCCTCCCAATCAAAGATTTTGAAGCAGCTTTGCTCCATAGTCCATTTTTGTTGCTTTTTGTCACTGTTTCTCCTTTCTCTTTATCATTATCAATACGTAGCGCTACAACACTGGGTAGGTCTTCGCTGATTACAACTTATCTCCAAGTTGATCGATTTTCCACGAATTTGCAATCAAATGAAATGTTCATTTTTTGAGATATGATTGGATGTTTTCTCTCCATTGTATACTGACATGCCCAAGTGGCATTCTTCTGTGCTAACTTCCTTCCACACCAGTTCTACAAGTTTGACATCTTGGCGCCTATGCACGTGTCCGATATACCTTAAGGGATTTATTTTCCTGAACAATATCGTTATGCGAGCTTTCTTTATTCAGTATGTTTTCTTATTCTATACGGATTTGTAGCGATATGATAATGAGTTCTGAAGCTATTTTCTTGTGGCATTTTAAAGTAATTACTATTTAAATGGGAATAAGCCACAATTAAAACTTAAAGTTAGTTTATTGACGTTTCAATTTCCACTTCGGAAATCGTTCTCAAAATACAAACATTAGTGAGAATGATTTCCGAAGTGGAAATTGAAACGTCAATAAACTAACTTTAACCTCTAATTGTTGCTTATTCTCATTTAAATAGTAGTTATAATAATGGGGTTAAATAAAAATTTCTGATTATTTTCCTTTCAAATATTCGGAGTGCTTCCTTATTTGTTTTAGTCATTCTCCATGACTCACATTCATGTATTAAAATAGGTCTGAAGTTTGAAATATGCTCTGTATTTCTTTAGTGGCATTATTATTAACCGTGATTAGTGATCTAAGATATTTAAAGTGTTCCATACTTTCGAAATTGTAGTTGTTGACTTTAATGTTTTTTCTAAATTTATTGAATTGGTTGATTGGTTTTCTGTTGATTCGCTTGTATTTGGTTTTTATTTCGTTGATTTTAAGTCAAACATTTTTTGTGCTCTCTTCACTTTATTGAAGTTTGTGGACGGAAGAGTTTCTCAATAGAGTTATGAGTTCTATATCATTAGCATATGCTAGGAGTGCTTTGTCCGTTGGGCCGTTAATGGATTAAATCTTAAATAGGCGTTATTTCTATTTTAGTAAGCTGTTCATTATTTTTTGACTATTGGAATCGAGAATCTGTATTTTATTCGACTGTTTTATAACACAGAGTTTCTTGGAGCATATTTTCATCTTTGGTTTCCAGTATCATTATTACAAGGATTTTGCTGGATATGGACATAGTGAAGCCAGTACATGATGTTTTCATAACCAACGTTCAAAAATTTTTCTTACTGTAAATTGATGATTATTTTACTAGGAAATATAGTGTTATTTATTAATAATAAAGTTCAAGCAATAATTCCTATATGCATTAACTCGGTAATGATAATTCTGATCTCCGATACCAGCTAGCAGTCCCGAAAACATTAGAACTGCTACACTCATGCTTCTCATTATCCAACAATTAGCCAGTCCAGAACTATACGCCTTATTATGGTACTGATATTGCTGCTGCTCCTCATAAGTGAATAGAATATGCAAGGAAGGTTTTGACAATTTAATAGGATTTTGTGTGTTAGAATATTATTTCTCCGAGAAAGTGAAGAATATCTATTTGCTATCCGGATTTAATCCATAAATTAAATAATAGAATGCTCTAAAATAATACTAGTAGCAGCAAAAAAAAAGCGGTCTAATAGTCATCATCATTATCATTAATCAGCCCTGAGTTGTCCATTGTTGAACATAGGCCTCCTCTAGACTTTTCCATCTGCTTCGGTTCTGCGCATCTGCTATCCAATTGGTCACGATTCTTTTGAGGTCGTCGGTCCATCGCTTTGGGGGTCTTCCTCGGCTTCGCTTGTCAGTCCATGGTCTCCACTCAAGCAATTTTTTTGTCCAACTGTTTTTTTTCATTCTTGCAACATGTCCTGCCCATCTCCATTTTTTTTTGTAATATGTTCGATAATGTCTTCCACTCCGGTTCGTCTACGAACTTACTCGTTTCTTATTCTATTGCTTAAGTTTATTCCAAGCATTGATCTCTCCATCTTTCGTTGTGTCCTTCTCAATTTTTCGGCTGATGTTTTTGTGAGAGTTAAGGTTTCTGCTCCGTATGTGAGGACTAGAACGCACTGGTTAAAAGCTTTTCTTTTTAAATGGATCGGTATATTTGTTTTAAATACGTCTCTCATTTTTCCGAATGCAGCCCAACCTAGACTTATTCTTCTGAGTAGCTCGCATGTTTGGTTATCTCGCGTTAACCTTATTTCGTGACCCAAATACACATATTTTTCCACAAGTTCTATGGGCGACTTTTCGATTTCTATTGGCTCATTGGGGAAGAGATTGGTCATCATTTTTGTTTTTCCATAGTTTATTTTTAAACCGACTTTCTGGGTTACTTGCTGTAGTTGTTGTAGCATAACTCTGGTTTCTCCTAAGTTGTCTATTATGAGAACAATATCATCGGCATATCTGAGATGATTAAATATCTTTCCATCGATTCTAATACCCTTTGATTCCCACTCTAGCCTTTTAAATGTGTACTCCATAACTGTTATAAATAGTTTTGGCGACAAGGTATCTCCCTGCCGCACCCCTCTGCCAATTTTTATCTTCTCAGTGCAATGGAGGTTAACGGTTGTTGTCGCATTTTCGTATATATTTCGAATAATATTTTCATACCTGTGATCTATTCTGCATTCTGATAGTGCTTTTAAGATAGCAACTGTTTCGACTGTGTCAAATGCTTTGTGGAAGTCGACAAAGATAAGAGCAAGGGGTCTGTTATATTCGATAGACTTTTCAACTAGAGTTTTAAGGCATTGCAAATGGTCATTTGTTCCGTGTCCCGCTCGAAATCCTGCCTGTTCTTCTGATTGATAGAAATCGAGTTTTGCTTCTAATCTGTTTGTCAGTATTCGAGTAAAGAGCTTGTATAGGTAGTTAAGCAAACTAATTGGCCTATAGTTTTCGAGATCTGATTTATCCCCTTTTTTGTGGAGGAGGATTGTAACCGAATTTTTCCATTTACTTGGAATGTTTTCACTATGCAGACATAGATTGTGCATCAAAACAAGTGCACAATACGGACTCAGACTAAATATCACAAAAACCAAATGGATGTTAGTAAGCAAAACCCAACAACCACCACAGCAACTGATATTAGACAATGAAAGAATTGAACACGTGGATTCGTACATCTACTTGGGAACAACAGTTAACTCAAATTGGGATCAAGCAAAGGAAATACGTATAAGAGTAGAAAAGGCAAGAGCATCGTTCACTAGCATGAAGCAAATTTCCACCTCTAAAAGCCTCACCCTACCTCTCAAAATTCGACTTCTGAAATGTTATGTATTCCCGGTTTTGTTATATGGAATGGAGGCGTGGACAATGACCGCAACAATGATGAAAAAAGTAGAGGCCTTCGAAATGTGGGCTTACCGACGTATATTACGTATATCCTGGACTGAGCACGTGACCAACGAAGAGGTACTACGCCGGATAGGTAAAGAGAGAGAGGTAGGAATAAGTATAAAGAAAAGAAAGTTGGAATACTTGGGTCACGTTATGAGACATAATAAATATAGAGTACTACAACTGATCATTCAAGGGAAAATAGACAGCAGAAGGGGTCCAGGGAGGAGAAGACACTCGTGGCTCCAAAACTTGCGGCAATGGTTCGGATTGTCATCTGCTGAACTATTCAGATCTGCCGTAAACAAAGTCAGAATAGCCATGTTGATTGCCAACGTTCGGAACGGACAAGGCACATGAAGAAGAAGACATAGATTAAAAAGTGTTTGGATTCGGGACATCAAAAGTGGACCTCCTAGTTTAATTGTCTCAATGACTACACCATCTTCCCCCGGAGCTCTATTATTTTTCATATTTTTGAGGGCGTGTTGAACCTGATCTCAGCGACTCCAACAATGTCCCAATTGATTTTATCAAGTTCAGATTTCATTTCTATGAATTTTTCTTCTGATAGCAGGGTTCTTGCATTGAAAGTTGCAATTTTTAGAGATATATATCTGTTAGATGGTTTTCTAAAATATGTCAGAATTTTGCCCACCCAGAATCCGTGGGACTGACTGATAGTCTGACTGATAGTCTGACTGATGGTCTAATAGTCACTAATGAGAAAATCAAATAAATGTTTTTTAACATACAAAAGAGAGGATCGAGAGTAGGGCATAACGGAACAATAAAGCCATATAATTTTGAAAGATGCCTTAGTAACGCCTAGGATGCGTCTTAGATGCCGTAGGTAATGTTGTTACATAAAAAATAAAAGGGAATATTTAGGTAGCTAACTGATGTTTATGTAATATATAACCCTCTTTTAAATCCAGAAGTCTAATTCGAATCTCTAAAATCAGGATATATAAAATAGTGATCAAACCAGTGCTAATGTGTGGATACGTGACGAGAACGTATTAATTAGACCAGGATTGCTAGAAAAGCCATCAGAGGTATTTTCCGACTTACAGAGGTCCGAGTACTAACCAATACCGAACAGAGCTAATTCCAAGATCAAACACATATATAAAGATAGCAACGTCGTACAAGAAACTAAATCTCAGTGCTAAAGTTGAGTTGGCTTTATCCAAAGACTCTATAATAACTGCATTGCCAAGTTAAATTGGGAGGATGCCCCAAGAGAAAAAATGCCTTTAAAACTTCCACAAATGAAGGAGGAGGTAACATATGGTCAGATTTATGAATAATGAGACTATCTACTGACCCATTATATTTATCAACACCTGCTATCCTACCTACAATCAATACTTATCTGTTGTGGAATATCAAATCAATTACATGTAAACAAACGAACTAGGCTTAAAAAAAATTATCCAAGGAAAGGCACTTCAGAAATATTGACATAAATTTTAAAAACGTCATTTACCTGGCTGTATTTTCAATAGGAAAGAGAAGACAAAAAGAAGAAAAGGCAATAGAATCTTGTTCTGTTCTGACTATACGATGACGATGATCTTTATATAAGATATAGGGAGAAAGAGAGAATAATGTTTATGTTTAATTTAGAACTCGCTGGTTTTCTCTTTTGAATTGGGTATGTATATGTATTACCATAGAAAATAAAAGCAAGAGAACTATAATTATAAAACGAAAAGATTACGAAATGAAAAGATTATATAAATCCCTTATATTTACACAGACTCTTTTACAAAAGGTGAACGAATGAGCATAAAAGGACAGCTGTTTTACAAACTTAATATTATTAGACGCATTTAGGATCAATTTTACTCAAAATATGATATGCTAAAATATGATACGACAGGAAAAAGGCAATGACTTTTACAGCTGATTGCCACATAAATATCAATGTAACCCAAGTATGATGATTTTTGCCACAGCAAATTTAAAGTGTTCCATACTTTCGAAATTGTAGTTGTTGACTTTAATGTTTTTTCTAAATTTATTAAATTGATCTCTTCTGTTGATTCGCTTGTATTCGGTTTTCATTTCGTTGATTTTAAGTGAAACATTTTTCGTGCACTTTGTTAAAGATGTTTGCGGACCGGAGAGAGTTTCTTATGAGATCCATATCATTAGCATATGCCAGGAGTGTTTTGTACCTTGGCCCGTTAATGGATTACATCTTAAATAGGCGTTATTTCTATTTTACTAAGCTGTTTATTGAGTTTTTGACTATTTGAATCAAGAATCTGTAGTTTATTCGACTGTTGAATAAAACAGACTTTCTTGGTGCATATTTTTATCTCTGGATTTTTGTTTGCCGTCTCCTTATTACAACGATCTTGCTGGATATCGACATAGGGAACCTGGTGGTATGTACATGATGTTTCCATAACCAACGTTCGAAAATTTGTCTTACTGTAAAGTCATGATGATTTTACTAGAAAATATAGTGTTGTTTAATAATAATAAAGTTCAAGCAACAATTACTATATGCATTAACTTGGTACTGATATCTCTGCTCTCCGCTAACAGATGGCAGTCCCGAAAACATTAAAACTCATGCTTCCCATTATCCAACGATTAGCCAGTCCAGTACTATACGCCTTATTATGGTACTGATATTGCTGCTGCCCCTCATGAGTGAATAGAATATGCAAGGAAGGTTTTGGCAATTTAATAGGATTTTGTGTGTTAGAATATTATTTTTCCGAGAAAGTGAAGAATATCAATTTGCTATCCGGATTTAATCCATAAATTATTAGAATGCTATAAAATAATCATATTAGCATAAAAAAAAACGGTCTAATGGTCAGTAATAAAGCATATAAATTATCTTTAACATACAAAAAAGAAGACGTAGAGTAGGGGATAACGTAACAATAGACCCATATAATTTTAAAGGATTGCAACATTTTAGATATCGTAGATAACGTTGTAACATAAGAAATAAAAGGGAATATTCAGGTAGCTAACTGATGTATATATAACTCTTATAATACTTTTAAATTCAGAGGTCTAAAACGACTTTCTTAAATCAGGATATATAAAACAGTGATTAAACCAGTGCTAATGTGTGGATATGTGGCCAGAACGCTAACAAAACAATGTACGTAAAACTCAGGTATTAATTAGATCAGGATTGCTAGAAAAGCCATCAGAAGTATTTTCCGACTTACAAAGGTCCGCGTACTAACCAATACTGAACGGAACTAATGCCAAGGCCAAACATATATAAACACAACAACGTCGTGTAAGAAGCTAAATCTCAATGCTAAAGTTGCGCTGGCTATATCCAAAGGCTCTATAATAACTACATTGCCAAGTTAAATTGGGAGGATGCCCCAAGAGAAAAAATGCCCTTAGGACTTCCACAAATGAAGGGGGAAGGTAACATGAGGTCAGATTTAGGAATAATGAGACTATCTACCGACCCATCATATTTATCAACACATGCCTGTTCAACTACCTGCTATCCTACCTATAGTCAATACTCATCTGTTGGGGACTATCAAATCAATTACATGTAATCAAACAAACCAGGCTAAAAAGAAGTTATCTCAGGAAAGGCACTTTAAAAACGATATTTACGTGACTTAATAAAATTTAAATTTTTAATGAAAAGTAAAAGATTACGATGTTAATTTTTTGAGATATGATTGGATGTTTTCTCTTCATTGCATACTGAGACGCCCAAGTGGTATTCTTCTGTGCTAACTTCCTTCCATACCAGTTTTACAAGTTTGACATCTTGGCGTCTATGCATGTGTACGATCTACCTTAAGCAATTTATTTTCCTAAACAATATCGTTATAAGAGCTTTCTTTATTCAGTATGTGTTCTTCTTCTATACGGATTTTTAGCGATATGATAATGAGGTTAAAACAATTTTCCTATTATTTTCCTTTCAAATATTCGTAGTTCTTCCTTATCCGTTTTAGTCATTGTCCATGATTAGCATCTATGTATTAAAATAGGTAAAAAGTTTAAATTATGATCTGTATTTCTTTAGTGGCATTATTATTAACCGTGATTATTTATCTAAGATATTTAAAGTGTTCTATATTTACGAAATTGTAGTTGTTAACTTTAATATTTTATCAAGATCTATTAAATTGGTCTCTTCTGTTGATTCGCTTGTATTTCTTCTTAGCTTGACGAATTCTTCTTTTTTCATTCTATGAACTACTAGTGGGTTCTTTTTACGGAATTTTTTCATCACGTTTAGGTAATCATCAACGGTATATAAACGTTGTTGAAATTTTAGGGCGTTTTCAAAATCTCCAAAATCACTAACATTGGGTAAAAGCTATGACTAGGAAAGAAATAGCGTAATGTAATTTTGTCAATGGTAGGATGAGTTTCCAAAATCATTTTCAGAATCAAAACTATTTTAATGCTGCGGTTTTGGCCGCCACAAGAGTCTGACCACAAAATTACATGTTTTGCAGAAGTAACATTTTCTTCAATGTGTTTTTTAAGACAAATGCCTACGTCCTGGGCTCCCCGACCAACTTCACCTTCTATCCAAATATAACAATGACCTTTTTTATCCTTGGCGCTATGGATACCAAGGTTGTAAATACATAATTGACGCTTGTAATATACAATATTTATTAGAATTCTCGAAAGGGGAAGAGTTTTTCTTTAAATCAAAACAAAAGGTTTCCACTTCTGGTTGATCGTTGCTTATATTCATGTCTAGCTTTCTTTTGTGTTAAAAATCGTGTTAAAAACATTTTTTTGTAAAACGAAAATTTAACAAGGTCATTGTCTGCTTCTTCAATATACAATTCATACATTTTACTTAATGTTATGTATTTTATTAAGTATTCTCTTTCTATGTTAGCTCTTCTGTAATGTGACTATTATAGAAAAATTTAAGCAATAACTGAAACTACTTCTTCACCTAAACGCCTCAACAAGTTGCCAACGTCACCATTGTTAACCACGTTTATGTACATATGTTGCCAAATATTCGATTTACAATCATTAAAACGCTCGCAAGAGGCGCTTGGTCCAAAACTAATACACAAAAATTATGAATAAAATCCTTTATAAAAGGTATATAAAAAACCCAGTTGGGCTATGTTGCATATATACAGTTACACTGACTGCTCTGTCATAACTTCCGTCTTAACCTGCCAAAATTGTCATTTCAATCAGTTGCTTTGACAAAGTCCTCGTAGACATACCGTCTCAGGACTCGCAACTAATGTAGAGTCATATGTCGCCCTGTTACCTATCCAACGGTAACTTTAACATCTTAAATGTAAATTAGACATAATGTAGATCAAATCTTATTTAATAATTTTTAAAGGGTTTTTACCCACATATTTAGTGGCTACATCCATGTATTAATTTGTAAGTATTAACCACACTTTTACATTAACCTTAGTCAAAACTTAAATCTTTTCATGTTCTTTTTAATTAAGTGGTTAAATACTATTTTAGGACACTGATGATGGAATATTTATTCCGAAAACGTTTTGTCAATGCAACATAGCCCAACTGGGTTTTTTATATACCTTTTATAAAGGATTTTATTCAAAATTTTAATATATGGTATACAGCCAAATACAGGAACTTTGTTTCCTTGTGAACACAAAAATTAGTCGCTTGCTCTAGTTATGCAAAATTCAAAATCCAAATTAAAAAGAAAGGTACTTAATCTTTTTAAATATATCTGGTTATCCGTTACTAACAGGTTAATGGGATTTATTACGTAGATAGTTTATACTTTTTTCTATCTTCTTCTTTAAGTTCCATCTTCTATCGAAGGTTGGAAATCATCATGGCTATACGGACTCTGTTGACTGCCGCTCTATAAAGTTCTGCACTACTGCATTCAAACCATTCCCTTAAGTTTTTAAGCCAGAATATTCTTCGTCTTCCCACATTTCGCTTTCCTCGGATTTTGCCTTGCATAATAAGTTGTAATAATGCGTATTTTTGCCCTCTCATCACATGTCCTAAGTACTCAAGTTTTCGTCTTTTGATAGTTAATAATATTTCCGCCCCATTTCCTATCATTCTAGTTACTTCCACGTTTGACATTCTTTGAATCCATGATATTCGTAGGATTCTTCTGTAACACCAAAATTCAAAGGCGGCCAACTTATTCAGATGGACTTGTTTTAGTGTTCACGCTTCCAAGCCATAAAGAAAAGTAGAAAACACGTAACATCGAAGCATTCTCAGGCTCTAACTTTATATTCCGAAAACAAAGAAACTTTTTAAGTTTAAAAAATAATGCACGGGCTATTTCAATGCGTGTCCTAATTTCTTTTGTTTGGTCTACATCTGATGTTATCCTGTTGTTCCTCTTTTCCACCAGAAAGCGCCATAATCCACAATTTAAGAAATTGGGACTGGGTCTAGTGATGCATAACGCCGTTCATATAGCAATTTGTTGTCACATGTTTATAGTTTTTCAAAAAATGAACTCCGATTTAAAGATTAAAACGTAAAACAAAATATAAAAACCTATTGAACCTTATTCAGAAAATTTCAGAAAAAAATAACTTTTGTGAAAGATTGTGGGACACAGTCATATTTTAAGATAAAAACTTCAATTCAGAGAGTGGACATTCTTAATAAATGTATAATCTAATATGGAAGCATGTTTATGTTTTACAGACTTAGAAAGCACTGAGCACACAAGTATTTATTTTTTTATGTACTAGGTCGTAAAATAAGCATACTCAAAACAAATAAATATTATCTACCAAGTATTCTACTCCACTCTAATATCAATGCATCAGATATATTATAAAGATCTCGTCGTAGTTGTAAATTAATAGGAGATAAAACCAAATGTAGAGCATATAGTGAAATCTGAATATCTTAGAATATCTATATCGAGCGGGAACATTATTGATGAGCAAAAGGGAGACCCATCGCTGAGAAAGTGACAAAGCAATTGGCAAAAGCAAAGGGTACTTTGTACTAAAGTACCCATACTCTAAAGCATAAGCAGGTCTTTTCGTACTCTTTTAGTAAGTGATAGATTCGACCGTTACTTGATGGAAATTCATTTTATTTAACAATTAAACAGGTATGCGTTTACACGTCATATTTTGTAACTGAATAAGTTGAGGAGGGGATAACTGTTTGTCTCAAGTTGGTCATTCAGAATTATGTCTGTATTTTTTAATTTGCTAATTTCCATAGATTCTAATATTCATGGAATCTACAGATAGCTTAAGGCCTTTATTATAAATACACTTTTTTAGTAATAAAAATATATAAATAGAACCTAGAATACGCCTGTAAAAGTATGTAACCTTTAGTGATAAATAAATTAATATCAGTTATTGTGCTTTTTAATGAATTAAGATAAGAACAAGACATTATAAATTAAATAGACATTGAAATAAAATCATCACAAACCTTTGATCTCTGGGATAAACTCATCTCCTGAACAATGGTGCCGATATATGTAGGTAAAATTTTCTACACCTATTTTAACCTGTTTATTTCCTCATTATCAATATATATGAGTTGTAACCGATACCACAAACTCACTTACTTATAGAGACTATATATTGACTACAGTTATTACTATACAAATCTGACTTGAAATATCGTCTTAAAATAACAGTAACAGAAAAGTGAAAGATTAGTCATTTTTTATGAAGTTTAAAGTAGAAGCGTTCACGAAAATTGAACTACTAATAAGACCACCGCAATCGGGCGTACCCTGGGTAATGAATAATTAATAATCGTTAATTCTTAAATCACCCGTTCAATATGTTTTTTGTCAAATCGGTCCTTTTTAGGACCAACTATTCTAATTATGTGTAAAAATATTAAGAGTATATCTAGAGATAAAGACAGTCCACTTTACATATGCGCTTAACAAAATGCAGGAAGCACATAGATGGCCAATCCTATGGTATTTGGTATTAAGCTAATCGCTGAAAATTACATATTAAATGCAGGCAAAGAAGCAAAGAAAAACTTATAATGAGAGAAAACAAAACCAGTCAGCTGAGAGAACCTTTCAACGATGTTGAGCTTGGATCCGCTATCCACGTATATAATGAACAATATTACGGCTCCTGGCTGAGGATCTGAGCACAAAACTAACTATAAAATTTGAACTAAAAATACAACAATGGCTAATATCCAAAGTCTTTAGACAAGCTAAGCAAAGACAAAGTTGTTGCCTTGCTTAAACCTGGCAAAAACTCCAACGACCACAAAAGCTATCGGCCAATATATCTATTTATTTTGTCAGCTATACAGAATACTTCTATACATGATCCTTAATATAAACCGATAATAGAAGAAAAACTCAAATTAAAAGACAAAAGTAGCTATATATGACAGGTTAGATCATATATGTCACAAATACTAAATCTTGCCCAACACAGCTAAGAGAAGTACGAAAAATATCAGATATGAGGAGTGGTATTTGTTAATCTTAATGCCGCTTGTCTTAACTTGTCAGCTAAAAATGTGAAGCACATCCTTCCACCCTTACAACGTAGACGCTTGAACTCTATGCTTCTGCTGCCTAATATACCTTGATTGTATAAGTGACACCAACACATACTTAACACGAAGATTTAGTTATAAATTAGTCAGCCAAATTCAGGGAATATTAAGACTCACATCCATACATAAGCTCTACAATATCGTAGCTATCAATCCACCTAACATCCGAAGATAAGTAGCTAGAGAGCAAAAAAATCGGTTGCCTGTAAAGTCGGTTTTACGGGCGAAGATTTTACGTGACAACGTCTTTTTCTCGGTAGAATATTTATTGATATGAATATTATTAAATTGCACAATAGGAACAAGGAATTGAATGAAAATAAGAATTGCACAAATTTTAACTATAGAAATATATTTTGTTTACTAAAACATTGTACATGTAAACTCAGTTTCTCAACTTTTGTGTCAATCTAACAATTAATCAATCAATCATAGTTTACGATAATGAAATATTAGTGTACAATTATTTACCTTTATTGTTGTAGTTGTTGTAAATGACGAATCTAAGTACTCCACATTTTCACTACCGACACAGCTGACGATACTTTAACCACACGTGTGAACTTGTATTATGACGCTTTCTCGGTTTTCAGATTCAACGCGCCTAATTCTCTAGTGCTGCGCGCGCAGCGGACCGATCATGTTTGAGTGGGAGAGAGACGCAAGGCATTCGCCGGTCCGGCGGGCCTCTCTCTCGTTCGGTGACTCATCGTAACAGACGTGAGAGGGCGTTACATTTTTCATGAGTGACTCCGAGCCACAACCTAATTTAAGACGTTGTCACGTCAAAAAAAGAAAGTCCAGAATCGTGACATCCACTCCACGAATACCAGCCCATTTTATGACTAGAATCAAGGAAAAACGGGCTATATCAACACATCTGCAAGATATACAAACAAAAATAAGCTGCTCCTCGCCATCTGATCCCTCGAACGGAACTTCCTTATGGTAGTTATCTTCCTTAAATCTGCCAGGAGGACTCTTGCCTGCAAACACCGGTTAACTTGTGTGCATGTGAGGTGGTACAAGACTTATCACACTTTCTTAGTTAACTTTACCATTCAAGTCGCTCTTTTTGAAGGGACAAGGTTTATTTATGTGAACTGAACACGTAAAGTACAGTCAGTAAGCTATTACTTATAAAGATCGTTGCAAATTTGACACTAACTCAGAAACATGTAATATTGGTGAAGTGGTATAATTCATGTTAGAAAAATTATTCATTCTTCCCTTTTTTGTGCACTACTACCCATTTTAACAAAAAAATATCTACTCGTATTTCAGCACTTAAATATTTATTTTGAGATAACCTTCTATCCAGAATTAAAAAATAGAATAATAAGAAATAGAATCCAGAAAAATATAAAATATTAAAATAGAAGAAATAAAATAATAAAAAAGCTGTATATAAGATATCATGAAACAATGGATGAAATAAAAGAAGTTCTTATTAACCGGATTCTTAAATAAAACGTATAAAGACATACTCAAGTTAACAAAATACATTAGGAAATTTTCGCATATGAAAAAACACATCCAACTTGGTAATGAAATCCTTTTGTATCTATAAATCTATTTTTAGAAAAGCACGTACCTACCAAAAACAGGTATTTGGTAGTACACATATCTGTTACATACTGTAATGCGTATGAATGATAACAAAAGTAAGGAGTCTATATGAACCGTTTAGAATATACGCTGGAAATAAACGGCTTAATCCCATAGTTGCCAAACTATCAGAGCTTACTTAAACCGATATACGTATGATTCCAATATACACGGAACAAGATCTGAACGACCCCTATAATATATACACGTGAACTAAGCGATATACATTCATGATACAGGGGTACTTAGGGGCTCCATAAAATTTTTAAAAATTGTGAAACTATACATGTTGACGAATCAACAGAGCCAATATTATGGAATGGTCAAGTGAGCTCCGTATATCGGTTTCCACTTGAATATATATATATATATATATATATATATATATATATATATATATATATATATATATATATATATATATTGTTATGATGTGTTGTTTGTTTGAATGATGAGCAATGAGTATTTTTAATAATATAGGGTATTTATCGCGGTTCTCAAAGAATTAGTTTGTAAGTACTTTTTTAAATTATCTTTATTATAACTATTATGAAACACACATATATATATCTAACCTAGTCAATGTAAATTTTAAATAAACTATCTTTAAATTGATATTCTTATAAAACTAATTAAATTCTATAGACAATGTAAAATTTAAACAAACTATCTTCAAAATTGAAACTGTTATGACACTAACTAAATTATATTAACAAAATTTTGTACCTTTCTTTCACTGAATGCCTAAATGAACTGTTTTCCACTATATAGATTCTAATCACCACTGAATGTCTTCGTACTTCGGTTATCCTTGCTTTTGTGAAATTACTTTTTCCAATTATCAGCTTCTACCAATTTAAGATATATTTTTCTTCACCAGCATTTATAAACCACCAAGCAAACCAGCAAACAGCATTTATATTTATTCTTCTTTTCAATATACCAATATCCAATTATTATAAGTTGATTTATACTAATCTCCAATCATAATATAATTTTAATTCCTGCCAATATCCATCCAATATTCTTCTAATATACTTTTTAATCTTCAATAATTATTTGTGTATAATTATAAATGTGCATTAAAATATATGCATAATTTTTAATCTTCATTTAACTTACTATATTAAACAATTGGACTATTTGTAACTAATTCACTGACTCCAACTAACTTTCATATTTCTTACTAAACTTTTCTGACTGACTTCTTGAAAATTCTGAACAATTTACTTCACCAACTAAATGTGTCTACTAACTTTCATAATAAACTAGACTCATAGTAACTGTAACTCATAACTGATCCATTCTAATCCAAATCACCGGGTATTTATATCTTTTTTTTCTGTTCTAGAATCATCTGGCAATAAATCATGGTCCATTTGTTCTATTCCTTCTATATGGATGTTCTCGAAAAAAAATATCTGTTCGATCCACTGACATAATCATTATTCCAGAATGTTCCAACATAAACAAAGATCAAATTCTGCATTCTGGAGAATTCGTTAATGTTCTATTGATAATTTTGTTAACATTTAGGCTTTTCAGATCAGAATAAACATTTAAATCATTAAATATATATAAATTAAACATTTTAAACTAACATTATTATTATAACCCCACTTTAATTCCTAAAATGTCACTTGGAGAGTATGTATAGTGTGTTGCCTAGTCACATGGCTCACTTAAATATATCTACAAAATCATAACTACTAAAATACAACTTTTTACAATTATTATATGCTAATTTCTTAAAATGCCCTCACATAAATATATTTTTATAAAATTCTCTAGTATATAACTTATTTAAAATAATCAAATACTTTTTTATATCTAATATTATGTAGTATATAACTTATAAATTATTTTTCTATAAACCCCAATCGTATCAATATATATATATATATATATATATATATATATATATATATATATATATATATATATATATATATATATATATATATGTATAATATGTATAATATGTATAATATATATATATATATATATATATATATATATATATATATATATATATATATATATATATATATATATATATATTGGCAACTATGGGATTAAGCCGTGTATTTCCAGCGTATATTCTAAACGGTTCATATGGACTCCTTACTTTTGTTTCATTCATACGCATTACAGTATGTAACAGATATGTGTACTACCAAATACCTGTTTTTGGTAGGTACGCGCTTTTCTAAAAATAGATTTATAGATACAAAAGGATTTCATTACCAAGTTGGATGTGTTTTTTCATATGCGAAAATTTCCTAATGTATTTTGTTAACGTGAGTATGTCTTTATACGTTTTATTTAAGGATCCGGTTAATAAGAACTTCTTTTATTTCATCCATCCATTTCATGATATCTTATATACAGCTTTTTTATTATTTTATTTCTTCTATTTTATTATTTTATTTTTTTATCTGTGTACTACATATAATTCTGGATAGGAGGTTATCTCAAAATAAATATTTAAGTGCCAAAATAGATATTTTTTTGTTAAAATGGGTAGTAGTGTACAAAAAAGGGAAGAATGATTAATTTATCTAACATGAATTATACAACTTCACCAAGATTACATATTTCTGAATGTTTTATCTCCTATTTAGGGGTAATATGTAATCAATATAAGTGGAGTTAGTGTCAAATTTGCAATGATCTTTATAAGTAATAGCTTACTGACTGTACTTTACATGTTCAGTTCACATACATAAACCTTGTCCCTTCAGAAAAGAGCGATTTGAATATTAAAGTTTACTAAGAAAGTGTGATAAGTGTTGTACCACCCCACATGCACAAAAGTTAACCGGTGTTTGCAGGCCAGAGTCCTCCTGGAAGATTTAAGAAGATAACTACCATAAGAAAGTTCCTTTCCAGGGATCAGATGGCGAGGAGCGGCTTATTTTTGTTTGTATATCTTGCAGATGTGTTGATATAGCCATTTTTTCCTTGATTCTAGTCATAAAATGGGCTGATATTCGTGGAGTGGATGTTACGAATCTGGACTTTGTTTCTTTTGCTCTCTAGCTACTTATCTTCGGATATTAGGTGAATTGATAGCTACGATGTTGTAGAGCTTATATATGGATGTGAGTCTTAATATTTGCTGAATTTGGCTGACTAATTTATAACTAAATCTACGTGTTAAGTATGTGTTGGTGTCACTTATACTATCAAGGTATATTCGGCAGCAGAAGCATAGACTGCAAGCGTCTACGTTTTAAGGGTGAAAGGATGTGCTTCCCATTTTTAGCTGACAAGTTTGCAGAGAATATTATTTTTCTGGTTCTAGTTTGGCATTTGATTTTAAACAAAGTACTGTGAATGACAAAGTGTGATAGAAACTATCTTTAAGCTATTTATAGCAAGTCCAGAGTTTAAGGATTTTATGACACTATTGGTTCAGGTATATATTCAGATTTGTTAAAGTATCTCTGTTAGGGACTTTGAAGGAGCACACCTGACTTTTTTCGGGGTTTGGCTTAAAATTGATTCATAATCTATTTTTGTTGTATTTAAGGTATGATTTAGATTTTTTTCCACTTCACCAACAAAAATTTTTGGCTGAAATGTTATACAGAGTAGGTGCCATTACAGTACCCCAAAGGAGACCGTTATTCTACGTTTTTTATCTGCTATTCTTACCATTGAGTGATACGAAACATGTTCTGTTGTGTAGGCATACGCGGATAATACAAGTGAGTTTATTACCTAAGGGGATATTACATAGATTTTGGAGAAATACTCTATAATGTAAGGTGTCGTAAGCGGCATTAAGATTAACAAATACCACTCCTCATACCTGATATTTTTCGTACTTCTCTTTGCTGTGTTTAGCAAGATTTAGTATTTGTGACGTATATGATTTAACCTGTCAAATATAGCCACTTTTGTCTTTTAATTTGAGTTTTTCTTCTATTATCGGTTTATATTAAGGATCATGTGCAGAAGTATTTCGTATAGCGGACAAAATAAATAGATATATTGGCCGATAGCTTTTGTGGTCGTTGGAGTTTTTGCCAGGTTTAAGCAAGGCAACAACTTTGTCTTTGCTTTGCTTGTCTAAAGACTTTAGATATTAGCCATTGTTGTATTTTTGGTTCAAATTCTATAGTTAGTTTTGTGCTCAGATCCTCAGCCAAGAGCCGTAATATTGTTCATTATATACGACGATAGCAGATCCAAGCTCAACATCGTTGAAAGGTTCTCTCAGCTGACTGGTTTTGTTTTCTCTCATTACAAGGTTTTCGTTGATTCTTTCCCTGCATTTAATATGTAATTTTCAGCCATCAGCTTAATACCAAATACCATAGGATTGGCCATCTATGCGCTTGCTGCATTTTGTTAAGCGCATATGTAAAGTGGAGTGTCTTTATCTCTAGATATACTCTTAATATTTATACACGTAATTAGAATAGTTAGAGACGAAAAATATCCTGGCTTAAAAACTTAAGGGAATGGTTTGAATGCAGTAGTGCAGAACTTTTTAGAGCGGCAGTTAACAGAGTCCGTATAGCCATGGTGATTTCCAACCTTCGATAGAAGATGGAACTTAAAGAAGAAGGTGGAAAAAAGCATAAACTATCTTCGTAATAAATCCCATTAACCTGTTAGTAACGGATAACCAGATATATTTAAAAAGATTAAGTGCCTTTCTTTTTACTTTGGATTTTGAATTTTGCATAACTAGAGCAAGCGACGAATTTTTGTGTATTAGTTTTGCATCAGTAAACCAAGCGCCTCTTGCGAGCATTTTAATGATTCTACATCGAATATTTGGCAATATATGTACATAAACGTTATTAACAATGGTGACGTTGGCAACTTGTTGAGGCGTTTAGGTTAAGAAGTAGTGGCAGTTATTGCTTAAATTTTTCTATAATAGTCACATTACAGAAGAGCTAACACAGAAAGAGAATACCTAACAAAAGACACAACATTAAGTAAAATGTATGAATTGTATATTGAAGAAGCAGACAATGACCTTGTTAAATTTTCGTTTTACAAAAAAATGTTTTTAACACGATTTAATCTTCAAAGAAAAAAGTTACTTGTAGTAGATGTGATTGTTTCGAATTAGAAATTAAAAACTGCGCAGATAACGAACAATTAAGCAAGTTAAAAAAAGAAAAAATGTACACTTAGCTGAAAATGCACAATCTAGAAGAAAGCTAGACATGAAGATAAGCAACGATCAACCAGAAGTGGAAAGCTTTTGTTTTGATTTAAAGAATAACTCTTCACCTTCCGAGAATTCTAATAAATATTGTCTATTATAAGCGTCAATTATGTATTTACAACCTTGGTATCCATAGCGCCAAGGATAACAAAGGTCATTGTTATATTTGGATAGAAGGTGAAGCTGGTCGGGACGTAGGCATTTGTCTTAAGAAACATATTGAAGAAAATGTTACTTCTGCAAAACATGTAATTTTGTGGTCAGACTCTTGTAGCGGCCAAAACCGTAACATCAAAATAGTTTTGATTCTGAAAACGATTTTGGAAACTCATCCTACCATTGAAAAAATTACATTACGCTATTTCCTTCCTAATCATAGCTTTTACCAATGGTAGTGATTTTGGAGATTTTGAAAATGCCCTAAAATTTCAACAACGTTTATATATCGTTGATGATTAAATAAACGTGATGAAAAAATCCCGTAAAAAGAACCCACTAGTAGTTCACAGAATGAAAACAGAAGAATTCGTTGGAACAAAGAAGTTAGAAACTATGATTACAAACCGTAAGTAAGACATAGAAAACAGTAAGGCTGGTTTAAAACAACAGAAATTTAAATAAGAAAGGATATACCACTGATTATTTTTATGAAAACTTAACACTAGTGAAGTGGAAGTAAATCTTTACAAGGAATTTCAAAAAGAACGGCCTGTTGCAATGCAATCCGTAAGTAACCACTTGATTCCTCTTTGGCCCACAGGCAAGCCACTTTCTGTGCCTAAGCTTAACGACTTAAGATCTTTAACGCACCTAATATCAAATGATGCAAAACCTTTGTATTGCTCTCTTTTCAGAAACAATATAATAGAAGACGACATTAGAAGATTTTATATTTTTGATTAATTTCTTAAGTAGGTAATATAAAATATTCAAAAACAACGACTATTATTGTCATACTCAAAAAGAAATAATAGCTTGTGGCCTACCAATCATTCATTAAAAGTGATATTTTAGTTACTCATCACTAGACTAAACGACCTCCATGTCGCTTGGTCTATTAATGTATAACACAATTACACAATGTGGCGAAAATCGTAAGTCGACCAAAAGACTTTTTATTTTTTTTGTTTTATATTATATATTTACATTATATTTATCAACACATGCCTTTACAACCAACTGCTATCCAACCTACAATCAATACTTATCTGTTAGGAACTATCAAATCCATTACATGTAGTCAAACGAACTAGGCTTAAAAAAAGTTATCTTAGGAAAGGCACTTCAGAAATATTGACATATATTTTTAAAACGTTATTTACGTGGCTAAGTTTTTAATAGGAATGAGAAGACAAAAAGCAGAAAAGCTAATGGAACCTTGTTGCGTTCTGACTATACTATGACGATGCCTTTTAAAATATAAACAATACTTAAGACAACTGTTTGTCTCAATTTGGTCATTCAGAATTATGCTGTATTTTTTAATTTGCTAATTTCCATAGATTCTTATTTCCATAGAATCTAAAGATATCTTAAGGCCTTTATTTTAAATATACTTTTTTTAGTAATGAAAATACGTAAATAGAAACTGGAATATGCATGCAACCTTTAATCTCTGGGATAAATCGATCGGCGGGAACAATGGCGCCGATATATTTAGTTAAAATTCTGTGCACTTATTTTAACCGTTTATGTACTTATCATTCATATATGAGTTGTAACCGATATTACAAACTTATTTACTTTTCACAAAGAGACTCCATATTAACTATAGTTTTTACTATACAAATCTGATTCGAAATATCGTCGAAAAGTAACAGTATGTAAAATTATTTTTAATGAAAAGTTAATTAGCATTTCTTATGGGGTTCAAAAGAGAAGACTTTACGAAAATTTGAGTACAAATAAGACCACCGTAATCAGTTGTACCCTGGGTAATGAATAATTAATTAATCGGCTAATCAGAATCACCCGTTCAATATGATTTTTGTCAAATCGTTCCTTTTTAGGATCAATTATTCTAATTATGTCTATAAATATTAAGGGCATATCTAGAGATAAAGACACTTTACTTTACTTAACCTTATCAGATATATGCAATTAGCACAAATGTGACGTATTTCTAGTGCAGAAAATACATAGAGGGAAAAAATAGTGTATTTGGTATTAAGCTAATCGCTGAAAATCACATAATAAATGTAAAAGTGCTATCTCTGCCGGCAAAGAAGCAAAGAAAAACTTAAAATGGGAGAGGACAAAACCAGTTAGCTGAAGGAACCTTTTAACAATGTTGTGCTTGGATCCACTATCTACGTATATAATAAAGAATAGTACGGCACTGACTGAAGATCTGAGCACGAAGCTTATTACAAAATTTGGACCAAAAATACAACAGTTACTGATATCCAAAGTCTGCAGACAAACAAAGCAAAGACAAAGTTGTTGCCTTGCTTAAACCTGGCAAAAACTCCAACGACCACAAAAGCTATCGGTCAATATATTTATTTTGTCAGCTTTACAAAATACTTCTCAAGAGGTAAAACAGAAGAAAAACTCAAATTAAAAGATAAAAGTTGCTATAGACATGGAAGATCGTGTACGTCACAAATACTAAATCTTGACCAATACAGCAAAGATGGGTACGAAAGATATCAGGTATGAGGAGTGGCATTTGTCAATCTAAGCAGTAATTTGCAGCTTACGACACCTTAAATAAGAGGGCATTTTTTCAAAATCTATATGAAATCTCCTTAGGTAATAAACTTACTTGTTTTACTAGCGTATGCCTACACAACAGAAGATTTTTGGTATTTCTCAATGGTAAGAATAGCAGATGGAGAACGCAGAAGAACGGTCTCCTTTGGGGTAGCGTAATAGCACCTACACTGTATAACATGTACACAAACCATCAACCCATACCAGTAAATACTAGGACTTTTATTATGTATACGACACATCTATTATTGCACAACCAAAAACTTTTGTTGCTGAAGTGAAGAAAAATCTAAATCATGGCTTAAACACAATAAAAATAGACTATAAATCATTTTTAAGCCAAACCCCGGAAAAACTCAGGTGTGCTACTTTAATGTCCCCAATATCCTTATACTCTGGACTTGCTATAAATACCTTGAAGATAGTTTGTATTACACTTAGTCATTCACAGAACTTTGTTTAAAACTAAAAGGCACACTAAGGACCAGAAGTAATATTCTCCGCAAACTTGTCAGCTAAAAATGAGAAGCACATCCTTCCACCCTTAAAACGTAAACACTTGCATTCTATGCTTCTGTTGCCGAATATACCTTGCCAGTATGAATGACACCAACACATACTTAACACGTAGATTTAGCTATAAATTAGTCATCCAAATTCAGCGGATATTAAGACTCACATCCATACATAAGCTCTACAATATCGTAGCTACCAAGTCATCTAATATCCGAAGATAAGTAGCTAAAGAACGAAAGAAACAAAATCTAGATTGGCAACATGTACTCCACGAATACAAGCCCATTTTATGACTAAAATCGAGAAAAAACTGGCCAGATTAACACATGTGCAAGATCATCATCATCATTGGTGCTACAGCCCTATAAAAGAGCCTCGACCTTATTAAGTCTTTTACGCCAGTCAGTTCTATCCATTGCCAACTGTTGCCAGTTTGCTGCGCCTATTTGTCTACCATCCTCATCTACACCATCCCTCCATCTGAGTTTTGGTCTATCCCTTTTTCTACTTCCCACAGGTTGTGACATTAGGATTCTTCTAGGAGGGTTGTTCTGCTGTGATCTTGCCAGATGTCCTGCCCATCTTAGTCTTCCTATTTTTATAAAGGATACTACGTCTTTACCACCAAATATATGTTTATATCTGTGATATATCTCGTAGTTGTACCTCCTTCTCCAAACACCATTTTCACAGATGCCACCAAATATCCTTCTCAGGATCCTTCGTTCAAATATAAGCAGGAGATTTTCATCTGCCTTGGAAATGGTCCATGCCTCTGACCCATATGTCAACACTGGTTGTATAAGGGTTTTGTATATGGTTATTTTTGTTTTTTGGCTTAAGTTTCTACTTCAGATATGTCTACTCAGTCCAAAATAGCATTTGTTTGCTAGGATTATTCTTCGCTTGATTTCTTCCGTCATGACGTTCTCCTTGGTGATCAGGGAGCCTAAGTATGTGAATTTGTCCACCACTTCAAAGGTAGAAGTATCAACCGTGAGCTGGCTCTATTGTTGGGTGTTGATGCCATTATCTTAGTTTTATTTTCATTTACTTGCAGGCCCATATTTTTTGAGGCGTGTGACAAGGTGGTATATATTTCTTCTAGCTTGCGTGTTGTGCGGGCAACTAGATCAACATCATCTGCATATGCCAAAATTTTGGATGATTTATTAAAAATGTTTCCTCTGCTGTCTATTTGGGCATCCCTGACTGCCTTTTCCAAAGCTATGTTGAAAAGGAGACACGCCAGCGCATCTCCCTGTCGCAGCCCAACATGCGTTTCAAATGCCTGTGATTGTTCGCCCTGTATTTGGACTTTGCAAACAACTTTACGCATTGTAGCCTTAACCAATCTTATCAGTTTATCGGGGATGTGGAATTCATTCATGGCTTCATACAATTTATTTCTTAGGACACTATCATAGGCCGATTTAAAATCTACGAAAAGATGGTATGTATCGATATTAAATTCATTGGTTTTTTCCAGTATTTGCCTTAGCACAAAGATCTGGTCTGTTGTTGATCGACCAGGCCTAAAACCACTTTGATATTCGCCAAGAAGCTCCTCTGAATATTCACTCAGGCGACCATATAAAATACTCGAAAATATTTTGTATGCTGTATGTGTGTGTGTGTGTGTGTGTGTGTGTGTAGTTTCATTTTATGACTAGAGACATAATCTATTAGCCTATTATGTTTTGAGTTATTATTTAATTTTTTTTTTTAACAATAACTTGTTATAGAGAGACTTGTTCTCTCTATAACAATTGTTATAGAGAGAACCCGTAACAACAATAAAATCTTATCTTCTATTGACTTACATATAAGTACGTACCTACGTTAACTTTTTTTCTTTCTTTTTTTTTATTATTATATTTTTTTTATTTACGTTTTTTTTATTTTTTTTTTATTTTATTATTTTTTTATTTTTTTTTATTATTATTTTTTTTTCTTAATTTTTTTTTACTGGAAGAAAAAGGAAAATATATGGTTTTGCTTATTTATTACATACGTCTAGGGGTCTATCAAGGCGATTTGCACAACACAAAATTAGACCACGGATAGAAAGGTTAACAACTGGGTTAAAACAAAGGACTTATGACTGACTTTTTATGTTTGAAATATATACACTGTTACCATAATACATTTAGAAATTCAATTTCATTTCACGTATGTGGCGAAAAATTATTTCATATATATGCAAGTTATTGGTTTTTATTAAATCTGATAAATTAAAAGGTCTTTTAATACTAATTTTTTCCTTATTGATATATTCGTATATTTTTATTATAAATTGGTTTATACATCGTATATTTAATGAGCAATTTAATACTAAATGCTCAATTGAGCCTTCTTCGCCACATTCGCAAAATGGAGTTTCGGCTAAATTAATTCTAAATTTATGTAACGGAGACAGAGCATGGTTAAATCTTATTCTACATAGTATTCTAATCATATCTTTATTAAAATTTGAGTTTTTGAACCACGTTAAGGACTGTATTTTTGGTTTTATATCTTTATAATATAATCCTTTGTTGGACAAATTGTACATTGTTTGCCATGAATTTAACATTTTTTTCCTTAGATGAGAATTTAGATCTTCAATTACACATTTATATTCTGATTCTTTCGATGGTTCATTATATTTAGCAATTTTATCTACTATTTCATTATTTAATATTCCACAATGAGCTTTTATCCAACAAAACATTACATTAGATCCTCTTAATTTTATTGTACCCACCAGGTTTATAATTTCAGATAACACATAATTAAATCCAATATTGTTATATTTAGAAATATTTTCAATTTTTTATATTGAACTTTTACTATCAGAGAATATAACGTAATTAGATTTTGTTCTTGAGAAATTACTAATATATTTAAGTGCTTCTAATATCGCTATTAATTCAGCGGTATATATCGAGGTTTTAATATTTAGATCTACTACTGTACTAAATTTTCGATCTGGATCGTAAAAGGCAGATGTAACCTTTAAATCTGATTTAGATGCATCCGAAAAAATATATGAATAATTAGGGAACATAGACTTTATGTCAGCTTGGAACATGCTATTCCGGATATATTGTGGAAATTCTGAGTAGTCTCTAAGATATCCTACTTTTATGCTGTCCAAGTGTTCTAATTCTATTTTAAAACATGGTAATTCTCTTGAAGTCGAAATGTCCTTACTAAGTTGTATCCTTACGTATTTGTACGATTCAATAATAGGAATTGTAGGCTTTTTTTGCCAATATTCTTTGACTAGATCGTAAATGCTGAGCTCAAAGCATTTTTGGACTACTGGACTTTTCTTTGCATACATTTTTAATAAACACTTCTCCGTTAAGTAATCTCTTCTGAAATTTAGTGGAGGTTCATTGCATTCTACATTTAAATTTGAAATGGGTGTACTTTTAAGTGCACCTATACTTATTCTTAAGACTTTATTTACTAACCTATCTAATTTCTTCAGGTGAGTCTTCGCTGCTTGACTATAAAAAATTGACCCATAATCTAATATTGAACGAATATAAGCTTTGTAAAAGGTTAGCGTAACATTTGGATCAGCTCCCCAACTTGTATGACACACTGATCTTATTGTATTTAACCCTTTTTCTGTTTTTGTTATTAAGCGGTCTATGTGTTCGTTCCACAATAACTTCCTATCTATTACCATACCCAAATAGTTCATGGATGCTTGAACCTCAAAATTAACGTTATTGAATATTATAGATTGTGGTAATCTATGTTTTTTGGAGAATATACATGCTTGGGTTTTCTTTGTAGAGATGCTGAGTCCTATATTAAAATAATACTCTTTTATTGTCGAAAACATTTTACTCATTATATTGATACCTTGATCGATTTCAACTTTAGGTACATATATACACACATCATCAGCAAACTGTAGAACATTTCCTCTTGTATTAACTTTTTTGTGTAAGTCTGAGGTATAAATGAGATATAGTAAAGGACTAAGGATGCTTCCTTGCGGTAACCCAACATTAGAAATTCTTGGATCCAATAGTTCATTATTGATTTGAAGTTGTAATTTCCTATTTGAATACAGTTTTATTATTCTTTTACCAAAGTCACTGGGTATTTCTATCTTCTCCATTTGTTGATAGAGGATATTTAATTTGATATTATCATATGCACCTTCTACATCTATGAATAGAGATACCAGGGATTTACGTTCAGAAAAGGATATATTAATGTCTAGGATAAGGTTAGCTATATTTTCTGATGTCGATCTTAGTTTACGAAACCCATATTGTGTATCACTAATTTTGTTATTTTTCTCTAACCATAATTCAAGTCTTCTCTTTACCATCCGTTCGAATGTTTTTAAAATACACGATCCTAATGAAATTCCTCTATATGAATCCGCTGAGTCTATATCTTTATTTGGTTTTAAAATCGGTATAATTACATAATCCTTCCATGAATCCGGAAATTCAGCTTTCATCCATATTAAATTAATTATATTTAACAATTTTATTTTCTGACACATATAATGGCCATTGTCTAATCCAGGAGCAGTATTTTTATGACACTTTAAACTATATTCTAGTTCTTTTAGAGTAAATTCATATAACAAATAGTTTGAGTTATTACTATTCACTTTTTTAGGATGATTTACATTTAAATTTGGTGAAACCCAGGGTGGAGCTAACTTATTTAAAAATTCTTCAGTCCAATTATCTTTCTTTACTTGATTTTTTGGGACATTATAAGTATTTTTGATTTTTTAATTTCTTTCCAAATTTCTTGGACCGGAGTATTTTTATTTAATTTATTACAAAATTCTCGCCAAGAAGCTTTTTTACTTTTTAATATTGTTTTTTTCTTAATTACCTCTGCTTTCTGATATTTTATATAATTTTCATATGTACTATTTCGTTTAAATTCTAAAAAAGCTTCTTGCTGAAAGCTTGTGCACATTCTGGGTTTCACCATTTTTTATTAAATTTACTACTGATCGTCATTTTTTTCTTAGGTATTGATAATTCACAAGCATTATTAATTATATTGATAAATGTATTATATATGTTATTAATATTTTCATCAGTATTTATATCTTTGGTGTCAATAGTTTCAAGAATCGAAGAAAATAACGACCAATCTGCTCTGTTCACGTTCCATCGGGTTCTCTCATTAACTATTGTTATATTATCAACATCGCTTTCAATTATTATTGGAAAGTGATCAGAACCTGGAGCTACATTTTTAACGTTCCAATCAAAACAGGAAGATATGTCACTGGAATATATAGTTATGTCCACAGCTGATTTATTTCTAGTGTATAATCTAGGTATTATAGTTTCGGCCCCATTATTTAAAAAACATAACTCACAGTCTTCTATTGCTGTTAATAGACTAAGTCCAGCCCTATCATTCTGATCGCAACCCCATGCATTATGGTGACAATTAAAGTCCCCTGCCACCAAAAATGGTGTACTTAAACTATTAAAAAATTTTTTCATTCACTCTCTGATACATTTAAATTTGGTTTTGCATACACTGAATATATATAATAAGTACTTTATTTGATTTTAATTTGACTGTTATTGATATACTCATAACCTGATTGATTTTATGATGATTTGGATGACCTGTGAACTGAATGTATTTTTTAGTTAAAATAGCTAATCCTCCATAACCATCATCTCTATCTCTCCGAAATATATTATAACCACTGAAATTAATATTATTTTTTTCTTTTAACCACGTTTCACTAATTATAGCTATATCAATATTATTTTCAAAAATAAATTTCTCAAAATGACCTTTATTGTGTACAATGGACCTAGCGTTCCACTGTACAATTTTGAACTTATTCATTATCTGCGGGAATACGACTTAAATTATTTTTAAAATCGTCAAACATTTTTATATTGTCTAAAGTTATTGTGTTATGCTTTAATACATTTTTAAAAGTGCTTATAATCATATCACAGAGTTTATTTTACAGTTTTTATTTGAATTTGAGCTCATTGTTGATTGGGAATAGTTAGGGATATTTCTATAATTTTGATATACCGGTTGACTACTAGTAGATGGAGATGAAAGAATCTCCTTATGCTCGTCAGAATATCCTGAACGGGGATAATTAGGATAACTTTCTAAATTTCGTCTGCGTTTAACTGGTACTGAGTAATGAGTGCTTTTATTTACATTCTTTGTCACCGTTGCGTAACTATTATCATATTTTTTATTAGCCTCACTATAGGATAAATTTTCTGTGGCCATATATGTTTTAATTTGTTTCTGACGATGAAATTCTTCACAATTTTTCCTATCCGTTGCTTCATGATTTCCTTTGCATAAAATACATGATGTTAATTGCGAATTACAAGAATTTGTTTCATGTTCATTGCCGCATTTTCCACATCGAACTTTACCTCTACATTGTGCACTAACGTGACCGTACCTCATGCATTGTCTGCATTGGATTACTCGTGGAACATATATGTCTACATCGTAAATAATTTTTTCTATTACTACCTATTTAGGTATCATTTGCCCCTTAAAAGTAACAATAACTGCCATTGTAGGGAGTAACTCACCATTTACCTTTCGTTTTATTCTTCTTACTTCATAAACTTTGAAATTATTTCCATATTTAGGTTTAATTATGTTTAATAAATCATCGTCTTTGATATCCTTGTCAATACTTTTTATTACACCTTTTTTGTATGTAAAGAAAGTGGGTATATAAGCCTCGTAATTTTTTTCTTGAAATACTTTAGACTCGACTAATTTGTTGGCACTATTAAATGAATTTAATTCGACTTTAACTTTATTTCTACCAGCTACAGAAATATTTAAAATGTTATCCCTGATCTCCGGTTCTGCATTTAAAATTAATCTAGCAGTAGAAATTTTATGAAACTTACCTATGTTTCCTTCTTTACTTTGCACAAATACATAATATGAACCTTGGTCCGTTGAACTATATTTATTTTTTTGTTTTATTATTTTTTCAATACCACCTGTTTCGTCGCTTTTTCCATTTCCGCTAAATTCCATATTCACTTCATCTATAATTATACTTTTTCCCCTATCAGGAGGTTCATATCTTCCGTCCGAATCCCCGATCATTACAATCAAAAAACAAATAAACAAACACTTAATGAAGACTCGTTCACGCACTGATAAGAACTTTACCTGACCACTGCCAAAAACGAACTGAGTGTATGCTGTATTAAGGAGGGTTATTCCCCTATAGTTTTTACATTCTAATTCATCGCCCTTTTTGTGTAGCGGGCAAACGATCCCAATACACCACTCTTCTGGGATTTGTTCCTCATTCCAGACTCTCAGTATGATTTTATATATATGATTAGTCAGAGTAGCACCTCCACATTTAATAAGTTCCGCGGGTATACCATCACTTCCTGGAGATTTATTATTTTTTAGGTGTTTTATTGCATCCCGTACTTCCTGAATTGATGGAGGCTCCAATGGTGTATTGTTGTTTGCTCCTGGGGGTGGTTGATTTGGATCTTCTACTTCGATAGTAAGCAGTTCTTTATAGTGTTCCACCCACCTTTTCAATACTTCTTCTTTTGTATTGAGTATATGCCCCTCCTTATCCTTACATAGTCCGATCATTGGTTTAAATTCTTTTCTTGCTTTATTTAGATTTTTATAGAATTTTCTTGTTTGATTTTCCTTTTTTAATGCCTCAAGTTCTTCCAATATTCTATTTTCATAAGTTCGCTTTTTTCTCCGATGGATGTACTTCTCTTCTCTTCTGAGATCTTTATATTTTTGTTCTTTTTCTAGGGTTCTTCTTTGCTGCATCAGTTTATATGCATTGTTCTTTCTTCTTGTAATGTCCTCGCACTCAGCATCGAACCACTCATTGCGGGGCGGTGGTCTTTGCGGCCCTAGAATGTTATTTGCTGCGTCTTTAATGTAATTTTTACACATTTCCCATTGTTCACTAATTGTTAGATTCCCTTTAGTTATGTATTTATTTTCGATATAGTTTTAAAACCTTTCTACCGTTTGCGGGTTTTTGAGGAGTTCAATATTAAGGCGCCTTGTTTTGGTACTTCTCTCCTTCTTCGCATTTGAGATTCTAGCCCGAATTCTTGTGCCAACTAGAAAATTATCTGAATCAATATTGGCGCTTCGATAGGTGCGGACATCCATAAGGTTGGAGAAGTGTCTAGCATCTATGATCATATGATCAATTTGGTTGTTCGTTAATCCATCAGGTGAGGTCCAAGTCCCCATATGTATTTTTTTGTGTAGAAAACATGTGCTTCCTACGATCATGTTCTTTGAGGCTGCGAAGGTGACTGCTCGGTGTCCATTCGAATTAGTATTATTATGGAGACTATATTTACCAATGTGCGGTAGATATATTTCTTCCCTTCCGATTTTTGCGTTCAGATCACCGATTATTATTTTAATGTCATTTCTGGGACAATTGTCATATGTTCTTTCTAATTCATCATAGAAATTGTCTTTTTCTTCGTCTTGCTTGTCCTCTATTGGAGCATGTACATTAACAAGGCTAATATTAAAAAACTTGCCCCTGATCCTTAAGCAGTTTATTCGCGGATTTATCGGCTTAGAATCTATAACCAAGTGCTTGACTTTATTATTGACTATAAAGGCTGTCCCAAATTCATGTCTGGTTCTATGGCAACTATAGTATATATTGTAGTTTGCTTTTTGGATTATGCCATGACCTGTCCATCGTACTTCTTGTATTGCAGTAATATCAGCATTATATTGTGCTAATATGTCACACAGTTTGCGGATGTTTCCAGGTTCGTTAAGTGTGCGAACGTTCCAGGTAAATACTTTAAGATCATTATTTCCATTATTCAGGTCCTTATTTCGTTGCATAGGTCGTCGTCGAGATTTCCGTCCGGCATTTTTGACTTTTGATTTCGTAACTATAGGGTTTTACCGGGTTGGGTAGTTAACCCAACGCCAAACCCCCTTTTCGGAGGGCCATTTCACCCACTCTCGTCAGTTCCCGACCCAACTTTCCACCCGGGTTGGATACCAGATCTCCAGCTGGGTTGCTCGCTTAACAGGGGACACCAGCGTGAAGGTGAGAGTCGGATTTGAGTAGAAGAGGCTAGTTGGAGTAAACTGGAAGCAACTCCATGTATTCGCATTCTACCCCTTTATCCCCACACGTGCAAGATATACCAAAAAAATAAGCTAATCCTTGCCATCTGAACCCTCGGGAGGACTCTTGCCTGCAAACACCGGTTAACTTGTGTGAATGTGGGGTGGTAAAAGATTCTTCACACTTTCTTAGTTGACTTTGCCATTTAAATTGCTCTTTTCTGAAGGGACAAGGTTTAATTATTTAAACTGAACATGTAAAGTACAGTCAGTGAGCTATTGCTTATAAAGATCATTGCAAATTTGACACTAACTCCACTTATATTGATTACATATTACCCCTAAATTACCTTATCATTCAGAAGTATGTAATATTGGTAAAGTGATATATTATGGCTAGATAAATCAAGCATTCTTCCATTTTTTGAGGACTACTATTCATTTTTACACAAAATTATCTATTTTAGCACTTAAATATTTATTTTAAGATAACCCATCCAGAATTATTTGTAGTATACAAACAAAACCAGAAATAAAATAATAAAGATGCTACAAGATATCGTAAAATAAAACAAGTTCATATTAATCGGATTTTTAAATAAAACGTATAAAGACATACCAACGTTAACAAAATGCATTAGGAAATTTCCGCATATAAAAAAAACCTCCAAATTGGTAACGAAATCCTTTTGTATCTATAAAGCTATTTTTAGAAAAGCACGTACCTACCAAAAACAGGTATTTGGTAGTATACATATCTATTACATACTGTAAATGCGTATGAATGATAAAAAAAATAAGAAATAAGGAGTCCGTATGAAATGTTTAAAATATACGCTGAAAATATACGGCTTAATCGCATAGTTGCCAAACTATCAGAGCTTACTTAAACCGATATACTTATGGTTCCAATATACAGTGAAAAAGATCTGAACGACCCCTATAATATATACACGTGAACTAAGCTATATACATTTATGATACTTAAGGGGTACCTATGGACTCTACAAAATTTTAAAAAATTTTGAAACTATACATGTTAACGAATCGACACAGCCAATATTATGGAATGGTCAAGTGAGCTATATCGGTGTCCACTTCACCACGGAGCTCGCTTGAACCTTAATTTTAACATGGGCGGAGTTTACTTTATGCCGTATATATATATATATATATATATATATATATATATATATATATATATATATATATATATATATATATATATATATATAACAAAACATTACATTAGATCCTCTTAATTTTATTGTACCCACCAGGTTTATAATTTCAGATAACACATAATTAAATCCAATATTGTTATATTTAGAAATATTTTCAATTTTTTATATTGAACTTTTACTATCAGAGAATATAACGTAATTAGATTTTGTTCTTGAGAAATTACTAATATATTTAAGTGCTTCTAATATCGCTATTAATTCAGCGGTATATATCGAGGTTTTAATATTTAGATCTACTACTGTACTAAATTTTCGATCTGGATCGTAAAAGGCAGATGTAACCTTTAAATCTGATTTAGATGCATCCGAAAAAATATATGAATAATTAGGGAACATAGACTTTATGTCAGCTTGGAACATGCTATTCCGGATATATTGTGGAAATTCTGAGTAGTCTCTAAGATATCCTACTTTTATGCTGTCCAAGTGTTCTAATTCTATTTTAAAACATGGTAATTCTCTTGAAGTCGAAATGTCCTTACTAAGTTGTATCCTTACGTATTTGTACGATTCAATAATAGGAATTGTAGGTTTTTTTTGCCAATATTCTTTGACTAGATCGTAAATACTGAGCTCAAAGCATTTTTGGACTACTGGACTTTTCTTTGCATACATTTTTAATAAACACTTCTCCGTTAAGTAATCTCTTCTGAAATTTAGTGGAGGTTCATTGCATTCTACATTTAAATTTGAAATGGGTGTACTTTTAAGTGCACCTATACTTATTCTTAAGACTTTATTTACTAACCTATCTAATTTCTTCAGGTGAGTCTTCGCTGCTTGACTATAAAAAATTGACCCATAATCTAATATTGAACGAATATAAGCTTTGTAAAAGGTTAGCGTAACATTTGGATCAGCTCCCCAACTTGTATGACACACTGATCTTATTGTATTTAACCCTTTTTCTGTTTTTGTTATTAAGCGGTCTATGTGTTCGTTCCACAATAACTTCCTATCTATTACCATACCCAAATAGTTCATGGATGCTTGAACCTCAAAATTAACGTTATTGAATATTATAGATTGTGGTAATCTATGTTTTTTGGAGAATATACATGCTTGGGTTTTCTTTGTAGAGATGCTGAGTCCTATATTAAAATAATACTCTTTTATTGTCGAAAACATTTTACTCATTATATTGATACCTTGATCGATTTCAACTTTAGGTACATATATACACACATCATCAGCAAACTGTAGAACATTTCCTCTTGTATTAACTTTTTTGTGTAAGTCTGAGGTATAAATGAGATATAGTAAAGGACTAAGGATGCTTCCTTGCGGTAACCCAACATTAGAAATTCTTGGATCCAATAGTTCATTATTGATTTGAAGTTGTAATTTCCTATTTGAATACAGTTTTATTATTCTTTTACCAAAGTCACTGGGTATTTCTATCTTCTCCATTTGTTGATAGAGGATATTTAATTTGATATTATCATATGCACCTTCTACATCTATGAATAGAGATACCAGGGATTTACGTTCACAAAAGGATATATTAATGTCTAGGATAAGGTTAGCTATATTTTCTGATGTCGATCTTAGTTTACGAAACCCATATTGTGTATCACTAATTTTGTTATTTTTCTCTAACCATAATTCAAGTCTTCTCTTTACCATCCGTTCGAATGTTTTTAAAATACACGATTTAGAATACACGAGTAATAGAAGAAAACAAAAGCTTGAAAGTACTCAGACAGAGCATGTCCATTGGAAGAGAAAACGTCCACAAATTAAGAAATGAACAGGGGCAAATCATTGAGGATAGAATTCAAATTATGAATACGATAGAGAGTTTTTATAGACAACTATACAAAGAACAGCAATGTAACCGGAGTGGATCATTACCAAAGATAATCAATCAGGGATCTGAAATTTTACCGGACGTAACACCCAATGAAGTTCGAAGGTCAGTGCAAGAAATGAAAAACAATAAGTCCCCCGGAGGCGATGAAATAGTGGCAGATACCTTAAAGGTGGCTGGAAAAAGGTCCTTGCCAAACTATTCACTAGATGTTTGCAGGAAGCAATAACACCAACCCAGTGGTATAACGCAGAAATTATCACACTTCATAAAAAAGGGGATGCTACCGACCTCAGGAATTACACGCCCATAAGTCTACTTTCACATATTTATAAACTATTTACAAAAGTAATTACGAAACGACTAGAAAATAAATTGGAATTTTATCAGCCCATAGAACAGGCGGGTTTTAGAAAAGGCTATGGAACAAACGATCACCTACTGGTAATAAAAAATCTTATAGAAAAATGCACTGAATATAATAAACCACTAGCTTTAATATTTGTCGACTATGAAAAGGCATTCGACACCGTAAATCAACAAAAAATGTTGGAAGCCTTGACAGAATGCCGAATTGACTATCGGTATATAAATATAATTAAACATATATACCAAAACGCAACAGCCAGTGTTAGAGTGGGTGATCGTCAAACCCAGAAATTCCCGATACAACGTGGAGTACGCCAGGGGGACACCATATCGCCGAAACTGTTCACTACGCTTTTGGAATATATATGTAAAAGGGCAAAACTGACCGACAAGGGCATAAACATAAACGGAGAAAAGCTTAGCCATCTAAGGTTTGCAGATGATATTGTACTAATAGCTGATAGGATAGATGAGGCCAAAGAACTTTTAAATCAGCTCTACCTTTCCTCACTAGAAGGGGGATTGAAAATAAATATGTCTAAAACCCAGATGATGACAAATCTTGTAGTCAGCGAAGATATATGCGTAGGAACAAGATCCATAGACCAGGTAATGGCCTATAAATACCTAGGTCATGAGATTCGCATAGGAAAAGATAACCAAACCGTTGAGCTTCTCCGTCGTATAAGACTGACTTGGGCAGCCTTCGGCAAGCTGAACCATATTTTCAAATCGTCTGATATACCAATATGCCTTAAAAGAAAAACGTTTAATCAGTGTGTTTTGCCAGTGTTAACTTACGGTGCCGAAACGTTGACCATGACAAGGAGAACAGTTCAAAAGATCCGTATGTGTCAAAGGGCGATGGAGCGTGCTATGTTGGGCGTTTCACTACGAGACAAGATCCCAAATCGCCAGCTACGACAAAGAACAGGAGTGGCTGATGCAGTAGAGAGAGTAGCAACACTAAAATGGAACTGGGCAGGTCACGTGGCTCGAATGACAGACAATAGATGGACAAAGCGGATACTGGAATGGAGACCAAGAGATGATGCCTACCGAAGTAGAGGTCGTCCACCAACACGTTGGACTGACGATCTAAAACGTTGTCATAGGAGTTGGATGCACCGATGGATTGAAGTGGACACCGATATCTGGAGCTCACTTGACCATTCCATAATATTGGCTGTGTCGATTCGTTAACATGTATAGTTTCATAATTTTTAAAAATTTTGTAGAGTCCATAAGTACCCCTGTATCATAAATGTATATCGCTTAGTTCACGTGTATATATTATAGGGGTCGTTCAGGTCTTTTTCACTGTATATTGGAACCATCAGTATATCATTTTAAGTAAGCTCTGATAGTTTGGCAACTATGCGATTAAGCCATATATTTTCGGCGTATATTCTAAACGGTTCATACGGACTCCTTAGTCCTTATTTTTGTTATCATTCATACGCATTACAGTATGTAATAGATATGTCTACTACCAAATACCTGTTTTTGGTAGGTACGTGCTTTTCTAAAAATAGCTTTATAAATACAAAAGGATTTCGTTACCAAGTTGCATGTTTTTTTCATATGCGGAAATTTCCTAATGCATTTTGCTAACGTCAGTATGTCTTTATACGTTTTATTTAAGAATCCGATTAATAAAAACTTGATTTATTTCATCCATCTATTGTTTTACGATATCTTGTAACTTCTTATTTTATTTCTGGTTTTGTTTGTGTACTACATATAATTCTGGATAAATTATCTTAAAACACATATTTAAGTGCTAAAATAAATATTTTTGTGTCAAAATGGATAGTAGTCCGCAAAAAATGAAAGAATGCTTAATTTATCTAGCCAGAATATATCACTTTACCAATATTACATACTTCTGAATGGTAAGGTAATTTAGGGGTAATATGTAATCAATATAAGTGGAGTTAGTGTCCAATTTGCAATGATCTTTATAAGCAATAGCTTACTGAGTGTACTCTAGATTTTCAGTTTAAATAATTAAACCTTGTCCCTTCAGAAAAGAACAATTTAAATGGCAAAATCAACTAAGAAGGTGTGAAGAATCTTTTAATGCCCCACATTTACACAAGTTAAC